>NW_027368027.1:0-52836 GCF_046119375.1 Phyllobates terribilis | reverse complement strand
GAAAAACATGTTTTTCATATACCAGAAATGTTTGAAGCTACTGACTGAATGAAAGGAGCTGGCATCTCACTCTCTTTGAATCTTCTTTATCATGCTAGGATTAACAGGAAAAAGCAAAAAATTTCAGAATTGCACCTTGCAATGTGGAGATATTACTGTTTGTGCATTTACAATATTCATTGATTTTTGCCATTGAAAAACGTCCAGAAATGTTTGAAGCTACTGACTGAATGAAAGGAGCTGGCATCTCACTCTCTTTGAATCTTCTTTATCATGCTAGGATTAACAGGAAAAAGCTAAAAATTTCAGAATTGCACCTTGCAATGTGGAGATATTACTGTTTGTGCATTTACAATATTCATTGATTTTTGCCATTGAAAAACATGTTTTTCATATACCAGAAATGTTTGAAGCTACTGACTGAATGAAAGGAGCTGGCATCTCACTCTCTTTGAATCTTCTTTATCATGCTAGGATTAACAGGAAAAAGCTAAAAATTTCAGAATTGCACCGTGCAATGTGGAGATATTACTGTTTGTGCATTTACAATATTCATTGATTTTTGCCATTGAAAAACATGTTTTTCATATACCAGAAATGTTTGAAGCTACTGACTGAATGAAAGGAGCTGGCATCTCACTCTCTTTGAATCTTCTTTATCATGCTAGGATTAGCAGGAAAAAGCAAAAAATTTCAGAATTGCACCTTGCAATGTGGAGATATTACTGTTTGTGCATTTACAATATTCATTGATTTTTGCCATTGAAAAACGTCCAGAAATGTTTGAAGCTACTGACTGAATGAAAGGAGCTGGCATCTCACTCTCTTTGAATCTTCTTTATCATGCTAGGATTAACAGGAAAAAGCTAAAAATTTCAGAATTGCACCGTGCAATGTGGAGATATTACTGTTTGTGCATTTACAATATTCATTGATTTTTGCCATTGAAAAACATGTTTTTCATATACCAGAAATGTTTGAAGCTACTGACTGAATGAAAGGAGCTGGCATCTCACTCTCTTTGAATCTTCTTTATCATGCTAGGATTAGCAGGAAAAAGCTAAAAATTTCAGAATTGCACCTTGCAATGTGGAGATATTACTGTTTGTGCATTTACAATATTCATTGATTTTTGCCATTGAAAAACATGTTTTTCATATACCAGAAATGTTTGAAGCTACTGACTGAATGAAAGGAGCTGGCATCTCACTCTCTTTGAATCTTCTTTATCATGCTAGGATTAGCAGGAAAAAGCTAAAAATTTCAGAATTGCACCTTGCAATGTGGAGATATTACTGTTTGTGCATTTACAATATTCATTGATTTTTGCCATTGAAAAACATGTTTTTCATATACCAGAAATGTTTGAAGCTACTGACTGAATGAAAGGAGCTGGCATCTCACTCTCTTTGAATCTTCTTTATCATGCTAGGATTAACAGGAAAAAGCAAAAAATTTCAGAATTGCACCGTGCAATGTGGAGATATTACTGTTTGTGCATTTACAATATTCATTGATTTTTGCCATTGAAAAACATGTTTTTCATATACCAGAAATGTTTGAAGCTACTGACTGAATGAAAGGAGCTGGCATCTCACTCTCTTTGAATCTTCTTTATCATGCTAGGATTAGCAGGAAAAAGCAAAAAATTTCAGAATTGCACCTTGCAATGTGGAGATATTACTGTTTGTGCATTTACAATATTCATTGATTTTTGCCATTGAAAAACATGTTTTTCATATACCAGAAATGTTTGAAGCTACTGACTGAATGAAAGGAGCTGGCATCTCACTCTCTTTGAATCTTCTTTATCATGCTAGGATTAGCAGGAAAAAGCTAAAAATTTCAGAATTGCACCTTGCAATGTGGAGATATTACTGTTTGTGCATTTACAATATTCATTGATTTTTGCCATTGAAAAACATGTTTTTCATATACCAGAAATGTTTGAAGCTACTGACTGAATGAAAGGAGCTGGCATCTCACTCTCTTTGAATCTTCTTTATCATGCTAGGATTAACAGGAAAAAGCTAAAAATTTCAGAATTGCACCGTGCAATGTGGAGATATTACTGTTTGTGCATTTACAATATTCATTGATTTTTGCCATTGAAAAACATGTTTTTCATATACCAGAAATGTTTGAAGCTACTGACTGAATGAAAGGAGCTGGCATCTCACTCTCTTTGAATCTTCTTTATCATGCTAGGATTAGCAGGAAAAAGCTAAAAATTTCAGAATTGCACCGTGCAATGTGGAGATATTACTGTTTGTGCATTTACAATATTCATTGATTTTTGCCATTGAAAAACATGTTTTTCATATACCAGAAATGTTTGAAGCTACTGACTGAATGAAAGGAGCTGGCATCTCACTCTCTTTGAATCTTCTTTATCATGCTAGGATTAACAGGAAAAAGCTAAAAATTTCAGAATTGCACCGTGCAATGTGGAGATATTACTGTTTGTGCATTTACAATATTCATTGATTTTTGCCATTGAAAAACATGTTTTTCATATACCAGAAATGTTTGAAGCTACTGACTGAATGAAAGGAGCTGGCATCTCACTCTCTTTGAATCTTCTTTATCATGCTAGGATTAGCAGGAAAAAGCAAAAAATTTCAGAATTGCACCGTGCAATGTGGAGATATTACTGTTTGTGCATTTACAATATTCATTGATTTTTGCCATTGAAAAACATGTTTTTCATATACCAGAAATGTTTGAAGCTACTGACTGAATGAAAGGAGCTGGCATCTCACTCTCTTTGAATCTTCTTTATCATGCTAGGATTAGCAGGAAAAAGCTAAAAATTTCAGAATTGCACCTTGCAATGTGGAGATATTACTGTTTGTGCATTTACAATATTCATTGATTTTTGCCATTGAAAAACGTCCAGAAATGTTTGAAGCTACTGACTGAATGAAAGGAGCTGGCATCTCACTCTCTTTGAATCTTCTTTATCATGCTAGGATTAACAGGAAAAAGCTAAAAATTTCAGAATTGCACCTTGCAATGTGGAGATATTACTGTTTGTGCATTTACAATATTCATTGATTTTTGCCATTGAAAAACATGTTTTTCATATACCAGAAATGTTTGAAGCTACTGACTGAATGAAAGGAGCTGGCATCTCACTCTCTTTGAATCTTCTTTATCATGCTAGGATTAGCAGGAAAAAGCTAAAAATTTCAGAATTGCACCGTGCAATGTGGAGATATTACTGTTTGTGCATTTACAATATTCATTGTTTTTTGCCATTGAAAAACATGTTTTTCATATACCAGAAATGTTTGAAGCTACTGACTGAATGAAAGGAGCTGGCATCTCACTCTCTTTGAATCTTCTTTATCATGCTAGGATTAGCAGGAAAAAGCAAAAAATTTCAGAATTGCACCTTGCAATGTGGAGATATTACTGTTTGTGCATTTACAATATTCATTGATTTTTGCCATTGAAAAACATGTTTTTCATATACCAGAAATGTTTGAAGCTACTGACTGAATGAAAGGAGCTGGCATCTCACTCTCTTTGAATCTTCTTTATCATGCTAGGATTAGCAGGAAAAAGCTAAAAATTTCAGAATTGCACATTGCAATGTGGAGATATTACTGTTTGTGCATTTACAATATTCATTGATTTTTGCCATTGAAAAACATGTTTTTCATATACCAGAAATGTTTGAAGCTACTGACTGAATGAAAGGAGCTGGCATCTCACTCTCTTTGAATCTTCTTTATCATGCTAGGATTAACAGGAAAAAGCTAAAAATTTCAGAATTGCACCGTGCAATGTGGAGATATTACTGTTTGTGCATTTACAATATTCATTGATTTTTGCCATTGAAAAACATGTTTTTCATATACCAGAAATGTTTGAAGCTACTGACTGAATGAAAGGAGCTGGCATCTCACTCTCTTTGAATCTTCTTTATCATGCTAGGATTAGCAGGAAAAAGCTAAAAATTTCAGAATTGCACCGTGCAATGTGGAGATATTACTGTTTGTGCATTTACAATATTCATTGATTTTTGCCATTGAAAAACATGTTTTTCATATACCAGAAATGTTTGAAGCTACTGACTGAATGAAAGGAGCTGGCATCTCACTCTCTTTGAATCTTCTTTATCATGCTAGGATTAACAGGAAAAAGCTAAAAATTTCAGAATTGCACCGTGCAATGTGGAGATATTACTGTTTGTGCATTTACAATATTCATTGATTTTTGCCATTGAAAAACATGTTTTTCATATACCAGAAATGTTTGAAGCTACTGACTGAATGAAAGGAGCTGGCATCTCACTCTCTTTGAATCTTCTTTATCATGCTAGGATTAGCAGGAAAAAGCTAAAAATTTCAGAATTGCACCGTGCAATGTGGAGATATTACTGTTTGTGCATTTACAATATTCATTGTTTTTTGCCATTGAAAAACATGTTTTTCATATACCAGAAATGTTTGAAGCTACTGACTGAATGAAAGGAGCTGGCATCTCACTCTCTTTGAATCTTCTTTATCATGCTAGGATTAGCAGGAAAAAGCTAAAAATTTCAGAATTGCACCTTGCAATGTGGAGATATTACTGTTTGTGCATTTACAATATTCATTGATTTTTGCCATTGAAAAACATGTTTTTCATATACCAGAAATGTTTGAAGCTACTGACTGAATGAAAGGAGCTGGCATCTCACTCTCTTTGAATCTTCTTTATCATGCTAGGATTAGCAGGAAAAAGCTAAAAATTTCAGAATTGCACCTTACAATGTGGAGATATTACTGTTTGTGCATTTACAATATTCATTGATTTTTGCCATTGAAAAACATGTTTTTCATATACCAGAAATGTTTGAAGCTACTGACTGAATGAAAGGAGCTGGCATCTCACTCTCTTTGAATCTTCTTTATCATGCTAGGATTAACAGGAAAAAGCTAAAAATTTCAGAATTGCACCGTGCAATGTGGAGATATTACTGTTTGTGCATTTACAATATTCATTGATTTTTGCCATTGAAAAACATGTTTTTCATATACCAGAAATGTTTGAAGCTACTGACTGAATGAAAGGAGCTGGCATCTCACTCTCTTTGAATCTTCTTTATCATGCTAGGATTAGCAGGAAAAAGCTAAAAATTTCAGAATTGCACCGTGCAATGTGGAGATATTACTGTTTGTGCATTTACAATATTCATTGATTTTTGCCATTGAAAAACATGTTTTTCATATACCAGAAATGTTTGAAGCTACTGACTGAATGAAAGGAGCTGGCATCTCACTCTCTTTGAATCTTTATCATGCTAGGATTAACAGGAAAAAGCTAAAAATTTCAGAATTGCACCGTGCAATGTGGAGATATTACTGTTTGTGCATTTACAATATTCATTGATTTTTGCCATTGAAAAACATGTTTTTCATATACCAGAAATGTTTGAAGCTACTGACTGAATGAAAGGAGCTGGCATCTCACTCTCTTTGAATCTTCTTTATCATGCTAGGATTAGCAGGAAAAAGCAAAAAATTTCAGAATTCCACCGTGCAATGTGGAGATATTACTGTTTGTGCATTTACAATATTCATTGATTTTTGCCATTGAAAAACATGTTTTTCATATACCAGAAATGTTTGAAGCTACTGACTGAATGAAAGGAGCTGGCATCTCACTCTCTTTGAATCTTCTTTATCATGCTAGGATTAGCAGGAAAAAGCTAAAAATTTCAGAATTGCACCTTGCAATGTGGAGATATTACTGTTTGTGCATTTACAATATTCATTGATTTTTGCCATTGAAAAACGTCCAGAAATGTTTGAAGCTACTGACTGAATGAAAGGAGCTGGCATCTCACTCTCTTTGAATCTTCTTTATCATGCTAGGATTAACAGGAAAAAGCTAAAAATTTCAGAATTGCACCTTGCAATGTGGAGATATTACTGTTTGTGCATTTACAATATTCATTGATTTTTGCCATTGAAAAACATGTTTTTCATATACCAGAAATGTTTGAAGCTACTGACTGAATGAAAGGAGCTGGCATCTCACTCTCTTTGAATCTTCTTTATCATGCTAGGATTAGCAGGAAAAAGCTAAAAATTTCAGAATTGCACCGTGCAATGTGGAGATATTACTGTTTGTGCATTTACAATATTCATTGATTTTTGCCATTGAAAAACATGTTTTTCATATACCAGAAATGTTTGAAGCTACTGACTGAATGAAAGGAGCTGGCATCTCACTCTCTTTGAATCTTCTTTATCATGCTAGGATTAACAGGAAAAAGCTAAAAATTTCAGAATTGCACCGTGCAATGTGGAGATATTACTGTTTGTGCATTTACAATATTCATTGATTTTTGCCATTGAAAAACATGTTTTTCATATACCAGAAATGTTTGAAGCTACTGACTGAATGAAAGGAGCTGGCATCTCACTCTCTTTGAATCTTCTTTATCATGCTAGGATTAACAGGAAAAAGCAAAAAATTTCAGAATTGCACCTTGCAATGTGGAGATATTACTGTTTGTGCATTTACAATATTCATTGATTTTTGCCATTGAAAAACATGTTTTTCATATACCAGAAATGTTTGAAGCTACTGACTGAATGAAAGGAGCTGGCATCTCACTCTCTTTGAATCTTCTTTATCATGCTAGGATTAGCAGGAAAAAGCTAAAAATTTCAGAATTGCACCTTGCAATGTGGAGATATTACTGTTTGTGCATTTAAAATATTCATTGATTTTTGCCATTGAAAAACGTCCAGAAATGTTTGAAGCTACTGACTGAATGAAAGGAGCTGGCATCTCACTCTCTTTGAATCTTCTTTATCATGCTAGGATTAACAGGAAAAAGCTTAAAATTTCAGAATTGCACCGTGCAATGTGGAGATATTACTGTTTGTGCATTTACAATATTCATTGATTTTTGCCATTGAAAAACATGTTTTTCATATACCAGAAATGTTTGAAGCTACTGACTGAATGAAAGGAGCTGGCATCTCACTCTCTTTGAATCTTCTTTATCATGCTAGGATTAGCAGGAAAAAGCTAAAAATTTCAGAATTGCACCTTGCAATGTGGAGATATTACTGTTTGTGCATTTACAATATTCATTGATTTTTGCCATTGAAAAACGTCCAGAAATGTTTGAAGCTACTGACTGAATGAAAGGAGCTGGCATCTCACTCTCTTTGAATCTTCTTTATCATGCTAGGATTAGCAGGAAAAAGCAAAAAATTTCAGAATTGCACCTTGCAATGTGGAGATATTACTGTTTGTGCATTTACAATATTCATTGATTTTTGCCATTGAAAAACATGTTTTTCATATACCAGAAATGTTTGAAGCTACTGACTGAATGAAAGGAGCTGGCATCTCACTCTCTTTGAATCTTCTTTATCATGCTAGGATTAGCAGGAAAAAGCTAAAAATTTCAGAATTGCACCTTGCAATGTGGAGATATTACTGTTTGTGCATTTACAATATTCATTGATTTTTGCCATTGAAAAACGTCCAGAAATGTTTGAAGCTACTGACTGAATGAAAGGAGCTGGCATCTCACTCTCTTTGAATCTTCTTTATCATGCTAGGATTAGCAGGAAAAAGCTAAAAATTTCAGAATTGCACCGTGCAATGTGGAGATATTACTGTTTGTGCATTTACAATATTCATTGATTTTTGCCATTGAAAAACATGTTTTTCATATACCAGAAATGTTTGAAGCTACTGACTGAATGAAAGGAGCTGGCATCTCACTCTCTTTGAATCTTCTTTATCATGCTAGGATTAACAGGAAAAAGCTAAAAATTTCAGAATTGCACCTTGCAATGTGGAGATATTACTGTTTGTGCATTTACAATATTCATTGATTTTTGCCATTGAAAAACGTCCAGAAATGTTTGAAGCTACTGACTGAATGAAAGGAGCTGGCATCTCACTCTCTTTGAATCTTCTTTATCATGCTAGGATTAGCAGGAAAAAGCAAAAAATTTCAGAATTGCACCGTGCAATGTGGAGATATTACTGTTTGTGCATTTACAATATTCATTGATTTTTGCCATTGAAAAACATGTTTTTCATATACCAGAAATGTTTGAAGCTACTGACTGAATGAAAGGAGCTGGCATCTCACTCTCTTTGAATCTTCTTTATCATGCTAGGATTAGCAGGAAAAAGCAAAAAATTTCAGAATTGCACCGTGCAATGTGGAGATATTACTGTTTGTGCATTTACAATATTCATTGATTTTTGCCATTGAAAAACATGTTTTTCATATACCAGAAATGTTTGAAGCTACTGACTGAATGAAAGGAGCTGGCATCTCACTCTCTTTGAATCTTCTTTATCATGCTAGGATTAACAGGAAAAAGCAAAAAATTTCAGAATTGCACCGTGCAATGTGGAGATATTACTGTTTGTGCATTTACAATATTCATTGATTTTTGCCATTGAAAAACATGTTTTTCATATACCAGAAATGTTTGAAGCTACTGACTGAATGAAAGGAGCTGGCATCTCACTCTCTTTGAATCTTCTTTATCATGCTAGGATTAACAGGAAAAAGCTAAAAATTTCAGAATTGCACCTTGCAATGTGGAGATATTACTGTTTGTGCATTTACAATATTCATTGATTTTTGCCATTGAAAAACATGTTTTTCATATACCAGAAATGTTTGAAGCTACTGACTGAATGAAAGGAGCTGGCATCTCACTCTCTTTGAATCTTCTTTATCATGCTAGGATTAACAGGAAAAAGCTAAAAATTTCAGAATTGCACCGTGCAATGTGGAGATATTACTGTTTGTGCATTTACAATATTCATTGATTTTTGCCATTGAAAAACATGTTTTTCATATACCAGAAATGTTTGAAGCTACTGACTGAATGAAAGGAGCTGGCATCTCACTCTCTTTGAATCTTCTTTATCATGCTAGGATTAGCAGGAAAAAGCTAAAAATTTCAGAATTGCACCTTACAATGTGGAGATATTACTGTTTGTGCATTTACAATATTCATTGATTTTTGCCATTGAAAAACATGTTTTTCATATACCAGAAATGTTTGAAGCTACTGACTGAATGAAAGGAGCTGGCATCTCACTCTCTTTGAATCTTCTTTATCATGCTAGGATTAACAGGAAAAAGCTAAAAATTTCAGAATTGCACCGTGCAATGTGGAGATATTACTGTTTGTGCATTTACAATATTCATTGATTTTTGCCATTGAAAAACATGTTTTTCATATACCAGAAATGTTTGAAGCTACTGACTGAATGAAAGGAGCTGGCATCTCACTCTCTTTGAATCTTCTTTATCATGCTAGGATTAGCAGGAAAAAGCTAAAAATTTCAGAATTGCACCGTGCAATGTGGAGATATTACTGTTTGTGCATTTACAATATTCATTGATTTTTGCCATTGAAAAACATGTTTTTCATATACCAGAAATGTTTGAAGCTACTGACTGAATGAAAGGAGCTGGCATCTCACTCTCTTTGAATCTTTATCATGCTAGGATTAACAGGAAAAAGCTAAAAATTTCAGAATTGCACCGTGCAATGTGGAGATATTACTGTTTGTGCATTTACAATATTCATTGATTTTTGCCATTGAAAAACATGTTTTTCATATACCAGAAATGTTTGAAGCTACTGACTGAATGAAAGGAGCTGGCATCTCACTCTCTTTGAATCTTCTTTATCATGCTAGGATTAGCAGGAAAAAGCAAAAAATTTCAGAATTGCACCGTGCAATGTGGAGATATTACTGTTTGTGCATTTACAATATTCATTGATTTTTGCCATTGAAAAACATGTTTTTCATATACCAGAAATGTTTGAAGCTACTGACTGAATGAAAGGAGCTGGCATCTCACTCTCTTTGAATCTTCTTTATCATGCTAGGATTAGCAGGAAAAAGCTAAAAATTTCAGAATTGCACCTTGCAATGTGGAGATATTACTGTTTGTGCATTTACAATATTCATTGATTTTTGCCATTGAAAAACGTCCAGAAATGTTTGAAGCTACTGACTGAATGAAAGGAGCTGGCATCTCACTCTCTTTGAATCTTCTTTATCATGCTAGGATTAACAGGAAAAAGCTAAAAATTTCAGAATTGCACCTTGCAATGTGGAGATATTACTGTTTGTGCATTTACAATATTCATTGATTTTTGCCATTGAAAAACATGTTTTTCATATACCAGAAATGTTTGAAGCTACTGACTGAATGAAAGGAGCTGGCATCTCACTCTCTTTGAATCTTCTTTATCATGCTAGGATTAGCAGGAAAAAGCTAAAAATTTCAGAATTGCACCGTGCAATGTGGAGATATTACTGTTTGTGCATTTACAATATTCATTGATTTTTGCCATTGAAAAACATGTTTTTCATATACCAGAAATGTTTGAAGCTACTGACTGAATGAAAGGAGCTGGCATCTCACTCTCTTTGAATCTTCTTTATCATGCTAGGATTAACAGGAAAAAGCTAAAAATTTCAGAATTGCACCGTGCAATGTGGAGATATTACTGTTTGTGCATTTACAATATTCATTGATTTTTGCCATTGAAAAACATGTTTTTCATATACCAGAAATGTTTGAAGCTACTGACTGAATGAAAGGAGCTGGCATCTCACTCTCTTTGAATCTTCTTTATCATGCTAGGATTAACAGGAAAAAGCAAAAAATTTCAGAATTGCACCTTGCAATGTGGAGATATTACTGTTTGTGCATTTACAATATTCATTGATTTTTGCCATTGAAAAACATGTTTTTCATATACCAGAAATGTTTGAAGCTACTGACTGAATGAAAGGAGCTGGCATCTCACTCTCTTTGAATCTTCTTTATCATGCTAGGATTAGCAGGAAAAAGCTAAAAATTTCAGAATTGCACCTTGCAATGTGGAGATATTACTGTTTGTGCATTTAAAATATTCATTGATTTTTGCCATTGAAAAACGTCCAGAAATGTTTGAAGCTACTGACTGAATGAAAGGAGCTGGCATCTCACTCTCTTTGAATCTTCTTTATCATGCTAGGATTAACAGGAAAAAGCTTAAAATTTCAGAATTGCACCGTGCAATGTGGAGATATTACTGTTTGTGCATTTACAATATTCATTGATTTTTGCCATTGAAAAACATGTTTTTCATATACCAGAAATGTTTGAAGCTACTGACTGAATGAAAGGAGCTGGCATCTCACTCTCTTTGAATCTTCTTTATCATGCTAGGATTAGCAGGAAAAAGCTAAAAATTTCAGAATTGCACCTTGCAATGTGGAGATATTACTGTTTGTGCATTTACAATATTCATTGATTTTTGCCATTGAAAAACGTCCAGAAATGTTTGAAGCTACTGACTGAATGAAAGGAGCTGGCATCTCACTCTCTTTGAATCTTCTTTATCATGCTAGGATTAGCAGGAAAAAGCAAAAAATTTCAGAATTGCACCTTGCAATGTGGAGATATTACTGTTTGTGCATTTACAATATTCATTGATTTTTGCCATTGAAAAACATGTTTTTCATATACCAGAAATGTTTGAAGCTACTGACTGAATGAAAGGAGCTGGCATCTCACTCTCTTTGAATCTTCTTTATCATGCTAGGATTAGCAGGAAAAAGCTAAAAATTTCAGAATTGCACCTTGCAATGTGGAGATATTACTGTTTGTGCATTTACAATATTCATTGATTTTTGCCATTGAAAAACGTCCAGAAATGTTTGAAGCTACTGACTGAATGAAAGGAGCTGGCATCTCACTCTCTTTGAATCTTCTTTATCATGCTAGGATTAGCAGGAAAAAGCTAAAAATTTCAGAATTGCACCGTGCAATCTGGAGATATTACTGTTTGTGCATTTACAATATTCATTGATTTTTGCCATTGAAAAACATGTTTTTCATATACCAGAAATGTTTGAAGCTACTGACTGAATGAAAGGAGCTGGCATCTCACTCTCTTTGAATCTTCTTTATCATGCTAGGATTAACAGGAAAAAGCTAAAAATTTCAGAATTGCACCTTGCAATGTGGAGATATTACTGTTTGTGCATTTACAATATTCATTGATTTTTGCCATTGAAAAACGTCCAGAAATGTTTGAAGCTACTGACTGAATGAAAGGAGCTGGCATCTCACTCTCTTTGAATCTTCTTTATCATGCTAGGATTAGCAGGAAAAAGCAAAAAATTTCAGAATTGCACCGTGCAATGTGGAGATATTACTGTTTGTGCATTTACAATATTCATTGATTTTTGCCATTGAAAAACATGTTTTTCATATACCAGAAATGTTTGAAGCTACTGACTGAATGAAAGGAGCTGGCATCTCACTCTCTTTGAATCTTCTTTATCATGCTAGGATTAGCAGGAAAAAGCAAAAAATTTCAGAATTGCACCGTGCAATGTGGAGATATTACTGTTTGTGCATTTACAATATTCATTGATTTTTGCCATTGAAAAACATGTTTTTCATATACCAGAAATGTTTGAAGCTACTGACTGAATGAAAGGAGCTGGCATCTCACTCTCTTTGAATCTTCTTTATCATGCTAGGATTAACAGGAAAAAGCAAAAAATTTCAGAATTGCACCGTGCAATGTGGAGATATTACTGTTTGTGCATTTACAATATTCATTGATTTTTGCCATTGAAAAACATGTTTTTCATATACCAGAAATGTTTGAAGCTACTGACTGAATGAAAGGAGCTGGCATCTCACTCTCTTTGAATCTTCTTTATCATGCTAGGATTAACAGGAAAAAGCTAAAAATTTCAGAATTGCACCTTGCAATGTGGAGATATTACTGTTTGTGCATTTACAATATTCATTGATTTTTGCCATTGAAAAACATGTTTTTCATATACCAGAAATGTTTGAAGCTACTGACTGAATGAAAGGAGCTGGCATCTCACTCTCTTTGAATCTTCTTTATCATGCTAGGATTAACAGGAAAAAGCTAAAAATTTCAGAATTGCACCGTGCAATGTGGAGATATTACTGTTTGTGCATTTACAATATTCATTGATTTTTGCCATTGAAAAACATGTTTTTCATATACCAGAAATGTTTGAAGCTACTGACTGAATGAAAGGAGCTGGCATCTCACTCTCTTTGAATCTTCTTTATCATGCTAGGATTAACAGGAAAAAGCTAAAAATTTCAGAATTGCACCTTGCAATGTGGAGATATTACTGTTTGTGCATTTACAATATTCATTGATTTTTGCCATTGAAAAACATGTTTTTCATATACCAGAAATGTTTGAAGCTACTGACTGAATGAAAGGAGCTGGCATCTCACTCTCTTTGAATCTTCTTTATCATGCTAGGATTAGCAGGAAAAAGCTAAAAATTTCAGAATTGCACCGTGCAATGTGGAGATATTACTGTTTGTGCATTTACAATATTCATTGATTTTTGCCATTGAAAAACGTCCAGAAATGTTTGAAGCTACTGACTGAATGAAAGGAGCTGGCATCTCACTCTCTTTGAATCTTCTTTATCATGCTAGGATTAACAGGAAAAAGCTAAAAATTTCAGAATTGCATCATGCAATGTGGAGATATTACTGTTTGTGCATTTACAATATTCATTGATTTTTGCCATTGAAAAACATGTTTTTCATATACCAGAAATGTTTGAAGCTACTGACTGAATGAAAGGAGCTGGCATCTCACTCTCTTTGAATCTTCTTTATCATGCTAGGATTAGCAGGAAAAAGCAAAAAATTTCAGAATTGCACCTTGCAATGTGGAGATATTACTGTTTGTGCATTTACAATATTCATTGATTTTTGCCATTGAAAAACATGTTTTTCATATACCAGAAATGTTTGAAGCTACTGACTGAATGAAAGGAGCTGGCATCTCACTCTCTTTGAATCTTCTTTATCATGCTAGGATTAGCAGGAAAAAGCTAAAAATTTCAGAATTGCACCGTGCAATGTGGAGATATTACTGTTTGTGCATTTACAATATTCATTGATTTTTGCCATTGAAAAACGTCCAGAAATGTTTGAAGCTACTGACTGAATGAAAGGAGCTGGCATCTCACTCTCTTTGAATCTTCTTTATCATGCTAGGATTAGCAGGAAAAAGCTAAAAATTTCAGAATTGCACCTTGCAATGTGGAGATATTACTGTTTGTGCATTTACAATATTCATTGATTTTTGCCATTGAAAAACGTCCAGAAATGTTTGAAGCTACTGACTGAATGAAAGGAGCTGGCATCTCACTCTCTTTGAATCTTCTTTATCATGCTAGGATTAGCAGGAAAAAGCAAAAAATTTCAGAATTGCACCTTGCAATGTGGAGATATTACTGTTTGTGCATTTACAATATTCATTGATTTTTGCCATTGAAAAACATGTTTTTCATATACCAGAAATGTTTGAAGCTACTGACTGAATGAAAGGAGCTGGCATCTCACTCTCTTTGAATCTTCTTTATCATGCTAGGATTAGCAGGAAAAAGCAAAAAATTTCAGAATTGCACCTTGCAATGTGGAGATATTACTGTTTGTGCATTTACAATATTCATTGATTTTTGCCATTGAAAAACATGTTTTTCATATACCAGAAATGTTTGAAGCTACTGACTGAATGAAAGGAGCTGGCATCTCACTCTCTTTGAATCTTCTTTATCATGCTAGGATTAACAGGAAAAAGCTAAAAATTTCAGAATTGCACCTTGCAATGTGGAGATATTACTGTTTGTGCATTTACAATATTCATTGATTTTTGCCATTGAAAAACATGTTTTTCATATACCAGAAATGTTTGAAGCTACTGACTGAATGAAAGGAGCTGGCATCTCACTCTCTTTGAATCTTCTTTATCATGCTAGGATTAGCAGGAAAAAGCTAAAAATTTCAGAATTGCACCGTGCAATGTGGAGATATTACTGTTTGTGCATTTACAATATTCATTGATTTTTGCCATTGAAAAACATGTTTTTCATATACCAGAAATGTTTGAAGCTACTGACTGAATGAAAGGAGCTGGCATCTCACTCTCTTTGAATCTTCTTTATCATGCTAGGATTAGCAGGAAAAAGCAAAAAATTTCAGAATTGCACCGTGCAATGTGGAGATATTACTGTTTGTGCATTTACAATATTCATTGATTTTTGCCATTGATAAACATGTTTTTCATATACCAGAAATGTTTGAAGCTACTGACTGAATGAAAGGAGCTGGCATCTCACTCTCTTTGAATCTTCTTTATCATGCTAGGATTAGCAGGAAAAAGCTAAAAATTTCAGAATTGCACCGTGCAATGTGGAGATATTACTGTTTGTGCATTTACAATATTCATTGATTTTTGCCATTGAAAAACATGTTTTTCATATACCAGAAATGTTTGAAGCTACTGACTGAATGAAAGGAGCTGGCATCTCACTCTCTTTGAATCTTCTTTATCATGCTAGGATTAACAGGAAAAAGCTAAAAATTTCAGAATTGCACCGTGCAATGTGGAGATATTACTGTTTGTGCATTTACAATATTCATTGATTTTTGCCATTGAAAAACATGTTTTTCATATACCAGAAATGTTTGAAGCTACTGACTGAATGAAAGGAGCTGGCATCTCACTCTCTTTGAATCTTCTTTATCATGCTAGGATTAGCAGGAAAAAGCAAAAAATTTCAGAATTGCACCGTGCAATGTGGAGATATTACTGTTTGTGCATTTACAATATTCATTGATTTTTGCCATTGAAAAACGTCCAGAAATGTTTGAAGCTACTGACTGAATGAAAGGAGCTGGCATCTCACTCTCTTTGAATCTTCTTTATCATGCTAGGATTAGCAGGAAAAAGCAAAAAATTTCAGAATTGCACCGTGCAATGTGGAGATATTACTGTTTGTGCATTTACAATATTCATTGATTTTTGCCATTGAAAAACATGTTTTTCATATACCAGAAATGTTTGAAGCTACTGACTGAATGAAAGGAGCTGGCATCTCACTCTCTTTGAATCTTCTTTATCATGCTAGGATTAACAGGAAAAAGCTAAAAATTTCAGAATTGCACCGTGCAATGTGGAGATATTACTGTTTGTGCATTTACAATATTCATTGATTTTTCCATTGAAAAACATGTTTTTCATATACCAGAAATGTTTGAAGCTACTGACTGAATGAAAGGAGCTGGCATCTCACTCTCTTTGAATCTTCTTTATCATGCTAGGATTAGCAGGAAAAAGCAAAAAATTTCAGAATTGCACCGTGCAATGTGGAGATATTACTGTTTGTGCATTTACAATATTCATTGATTTTTGCCATTGAAAAACATGTTTTTCATATACCAGAAATGTTTGAAGCTACTGACTGAATGAAAGGAGCTGGCATCTCACTCTCTTTGAATCTTCTTTATCATGCTAGGATTAACAGGAAAAAGCTAAAAATTTCAGAATTGCACCTTGCAATGTGGAGATATTACTGTTTGTGCATTTACAATATTCATTGATTTTTGCCATTGAAAAACGTCCAGAAATGTTTGAAGCTACTGACTGAATGAAAGGAGCTGGCATCTCACTCTCTTTGAATCTTCTTTATCATGCTAGGATTAGCAGGAAAAAGCAAAAAATTTCAGAATTGCACGGTGCAATGTGGAGATATTACTGTTTGTGCATTTACAATATTCATTGATTTTTGCCATTGAAAAACATGTTTTTCATATACCAGAAATGTTTGAAGCTACTGACTGAATGAAAGGAGCTGGCATCTCACTCTCTTTGAATCTTCTTTATCATGCTAGGATTAACAGGAAAAAGCAAAAAATTTCAGAATTGCACCGTGCAATGTGGAGATATTACTGTTTGTGCATTTACAATATTCATTGATTTTTGCCATTGAAAAACGTCCAGAAATGTTTGAAGCTACTGACTGAATGAAAGGAGCTGGCATCTCACTCTCTTTGAATCTTCTTTATCATGCTAGGATTAGCAGGAAAAAGCTAAAAATTTCAGAATTGCACCGTGCAATGTGGAGATATTACTGTTTGTGCATTTACAATATTCATTGATTTTTGCCATTGAAAAACATGTTTTTCATATACCAGAAATGTTTGAAGCTACTGACTGAATGAAAGGAGCTGGCATCTCACTCTCTTTGAATCTTCTTTATCATGCTAGGATTAGCAGGAAAAAGCAAAAAATTTCAGAATTGCACCTTGCAATGTGGAGATATTACTGTTTGTGCATTTACAATATTCATTGATTTTTGCCATTGAAAAACGTCCAGAAATGTTTGAAGCTACTGACTGAATGAAAGGAGCTGGCATCTCACTCTCTTTGAATCTTCTTTATCATGCTAGGATTAACAGGAAAAAGCTAAAAATTTCAGAATTGCACCTTGCAATGTGGAGATATTACTGTTTGTGCATTTACAATATTCATTGATTTTTGCCATTGAAAAACATGTTTTTCATATACCAGAAATGTTTGAAGCTACTGACTGAATGAAAGGAGCTGGCATCTCACTCTCTTTGAATCTTCTTTATCATGCTAGGATTAACAGGAAAAAGCAAAAAATTTCAGAATTGCACCTTGCAATGTGGAGATATTACTGTTTGTGCATTTACAATATTCATTGATTTTTGCCATTGAAAAACATGTTTTTCATATACCAGAAATGTTTGAAGCTACTGACTGAATGAAAGGAGCTGGCATCTCACTCTCTTTGAATCTTCTTTATCATGCTAGGATTAACAGGAAAAAGCTAAAAATTTCAGAATTGCACCGTGCAATGTGGAGATATTACTGTTTGTGCATTTACAATATTCATTGATTTTTGCCATTGAAAAACATGTTTTTCATATACCAGAAATGTTTGAAGCTACTGACTGAATGAAAGGAGCTGGCATCTCACTCTCTTTGAATCTTCTTTATCATGCTAGGATTAGCAGGAAAAAGCTAAAAATTTCAGAATTGCACCTTGCAATGTGGAGATATTACTGTTTGTGCATTTACAATATTCATTGATTTTTGCCATTGAAAAACGTCCAGAAATGTTTGAAGCTACTGACTGAATGAAAGGAGCTGGCATCTCACTCTCTTTGAATCTTCTTTATCATGCTAGGATTAACAGGAAAAAGCTAAAAATTTCAGAATTGCACCTTGCAATGTGGAGATATTACTGTTTGTGCATTTACAATATTCATTGATTTTTGCCATTGAAAAACATGTTTTTCATATACCAGAAATGTTTGAAGCTACTGACTGAATGAAAGGAGCTGGCATCTCACTCTCTTTGAATCTTCTTTATCATGCTAGGATTAACAGGAAAAAGCTAAAAATTTCAGAATTGCACCTTGCAATGTGGAGATATTACTGTTTGTGCATTTACAATATTCATTGATTTTTGCCATTGAAAAACATGTTTTTCATATACCAGAAATGTTTGAAGCTACTGACTGAATGAAAGGAGCTGGCATCTCACTCTCTTTGAATCTTCTTTATCATGCTAGGATTAGCAGGAAAAAGCTAAAAATTTCAGAATTGCACCTTGCAATGTGGAGATATTACTGTTTGTGCATTTACAATATTCATTGATTTTTGCCATTGAAAAACGTCCAGAAATGTTTGAAGCTACTGACTGAATGAAAGGAGCTGGCATCTCACTCTCTTTGAATCTTCTTTATCATGCTAGGATTAACAGGAAAAAGCTAAAAATTTCAGAATTGCACCTTGCAATGTGGAGATATTACTGTTTGTGCATTTACAATATTCATTGATTTTTGCCATTGAAAAACATGTTTTTCATATACCAGAAATGTTTGAAGCTACTGACTGAATGAAAGGAGCTGGCATCTCACTCTCTTTGAATCTTCTTTATCATGCTAGGATTAACAGGAAAAAGCTAAAAATTTCAGAATTGCACCTTGCAATGTGGAGATATTACTGTTTGTGCATTTACAATATTCATTGATTTTTGCCATTGAAAAACATGTTTTTCATATACCAGAAATGTTTGAAGCTACTGACTGAATGAAAGGAGCTGGCATCTCACTCTCTTTGAATCTTCTTTATCATGCTAGGATTAACAGGAAAAAGCAAAAAATTTCAGAATTGCACCGTGCAATGTGGAGATATTACTGTTTGTGCATTTACAATATTCATTGATTTTTGCCATTGAAAAACATGTTTTTCATATACCAGAAATGTTTGAAGCTACTGACTGAATGAAAGGAGCTGGCATCTCACTCTCTTTGAATCTTCTTTATCATGCTAGGATTAGCAGGAAAAAGCAAAAAATTTCAGAATTGCACCGTGCAATGTGGAGATATTACTGTTTGTGCATTTACAATATTCATTGATTTTTGCCATTGAAAAACGTCCAGAAATGTTTGAAGCTACTGACTGAATGAAAGGAGCTGGCATCTCACTCTCTTTGAATCTTCTTTATCATGCTAGGATTAGCAGGAAAAAGCAAAAAAATTTCAGAATTGCACCGTGCAATGTGGAGATATTACTGTTTGTGCATTTACAATATTCATTGATTTTTGCCATTGAAAAACATGTTTTTCATATACCAGAAATGTTTGAAGCTACTGACTGAATGAAAGGAGCTGGCATCTCACTCTCTTTGAATCTTCTTTATCATGCTAGGATTAACAGGAAAAAGCTAAAAATTTCAGAATTGCACCGTGCAATGTGGAGATATTACTGTTTGTGCATTTACAATATTCATTGATTTTTGCCATTGAAAAACATGTTTTTCATATACCAGAAATGTTTGAAGCTACTGACTGAATGAAAGGAGCTGGCATCTCACTCTCTTTGAATCTTCTTTATCATGCTAGGATTAGCAGGAAAAAGCAAAAAATTTCAGAATTGCACCTTGCAATGTGGAGATATTACTGTTTGTGCATTTACAATATTCATTGATTTTTGCCATTGAAAAACGTCCAGAAATGTTTGAAGCTACTGACTGAATGAAAGGAGCTGGCATCTCACTCTCTTTGAATCTTCTTTATCATGCTAGGATTAGCAGGAAAAAGCAAAAAATTTCAGAATTGCACCGTGCAATGTGGAGATATTACTGTTTATGCATTTACAATATTCATTGATTTTTGCCATTGAAAAACATGTTTTTCATATACCAGAAATGTTTGAAGCTACTGACTGAATGAAAGGAGCTGGCATCTCACTCTCTTTGAATCTTCTTTATCATGCTAGGATTAACAGGAAAAAGCTAAAAATTTCAGAATTGCACCTTGCAATGTGGAGATATTACTGTTTGTGCATTTACAATATTCATTGATTTTTGCCATTGAAAAACATGTTTTTCATATACCAGAAATGTTTGAAGCTACTGACTGAATGAAAGGAGCTGGCATCTCACTCTCTTTGAATCTTCTTTATCATGCTAGGATTAACAGGAAAAAGCTAAAAATTTCAGAATTGCACCGTGCAATGTGGAGATATTACTGTTTGTGCATTTACAATATTCATTGATTTTTGCCATTGAAAAACATGTTTTTCATATACCAGAAATGTTTGAAGCTACTGACTGAATGAAAGGAGCTGGCATCTCACTCTCTTTGAATCTTCTTTATCATGCTAGGATTAGCAGGAAAAAGCAAAAAATTTCAGAATTGCACCTTGCAATGTGGAGATATTACTGTTTGTGCATTTACAATATTCATTGATTTTTGCCATTGAAAAACGTCCAGAAATGTTTGAAGCTACTGACTGAATGAAAGGAGCTGGCATCTCACTCTCTTTGAATCTTCTTTATCATGCTAGGATTAACAGGAAAAAGCTAAAAATTTCAGAATTGCACCGTGCAATGTGGAGATATTACTGTTTGTGCATTTACAATATTCATTGATTTTTGCCATTGAAAAACATGTTTTTCATATACCAGAAATGTTTGAAGCTACTGACTGAATGAAAGGAGCTGGCATCTAACTCTCTTTGAATCTTCTTTATCATGCTAGGATTAACAGGAAAAAGCAAAAAATTTCAGAATTGCACCGTGCAATGTGGAGATATTACTGTTTGTGCATTTACAATATTCATTGATTTTTGCCATTGAAAAACATGTTTTTCATATACCAGAAATGTTTGAAGCTACTGACTGAATGAAAGGAGCTGGCATCTCACTCTCTTTGAATCTTCTTTATCATGCTAGGATTAGCAGGAAAAAGCTAAAAATTTCAGAATTGCACCGTGCAATGTGGAGATATTACTGTTTGTGCATTTACAATATTCATTGATTTTTGCCATTGAAAAACATGTTTTTCATATACCAGAAATGTTTGAAGCTACTGACTGAATGAAAGGAGCTGGCATCTCACTCTCTTTGAATCTTCTTTATCATGCTAGGATTAGCAGGAAAAAGCAAAAAATTTCAGAATTGCACCGTGCAATGTGGAGATATTACTGTTTGTGCATTTACAATATTCATTGATTTTTGCCATTGAAAAACATGTTTTTCATATACCAGAAATGTTTGAAGCTACTGACTGAATGAAAGGAGCTGGCATCTCACTCTCTTTGAATCTTCTTTATCATGCTAGGATTAACAGGAAAAAGCTAAAAATTTCAGAATTGCACCTTGCAATGTGGAGATATTACTGTTTGTGCATTTACAATATTCATTGATTTTTGCCATTGAAAAACGTCCAGAAATGTTTGAAGCTACTGACTGAATGAAAGGAGCTGGCATCTCACTCTCTTTGAATCTTCTTTATCATGCTAGGATTAACAGGAAAAAGCTAAAAATTTCAGAATTGCACCTTGCAATGTGGAGATATTACTGTTTGTGCATTTACAATATTCATTGATTTTTGCCATTGAAAAACATGTTTTTCATATACCAGAAATGTTTGAAGCTACTGACTGAATGAAAGGAGCTGGCATCTCACTCTCTTTGAATCTTCTTTATCATGCTAGGATTAGCAGGAAAAAGCAAAAAATTTCAGAATTGCACCGTGCAATGTGGAGATATTACTGTTTGTGCATTTACAATATTCATTGATTTTTGCCATTGAAAAACATGTTTTTCATATACCAGAAATGTTTGAAGCTACTGACTGAATGAAAGGAGCTGGCATCTCACTCTCTTTGAATCTTCTTTATCATGCTAGGATTAACAGGAAAAGGCAAAAAATTTCAGAATTGCACCTTGCAATGTGGAGATATTACTGTTTGTGCATTTACAATATTCATTGATTTTTGCCATTGAAAAACGTCCAGAAATGTTTGAAGCTACTGACTGAATGAAAGGAGCTGGCATCTCACTCTCTTTGAATCTTCTTTATCATGCTAGGATTAACAGGAAAAAGCAAAAAATTTCAGAATTGCACCTTGCAATGTGGAGATATTACTGTTTGTGCATTTACAATATTCATTGATTTTTGCCATTGAAAAACATGTTTTTCATATACCAGAAATGTTTGAAGCTACTGACTGAATGAAAGGAGCTGGCATCTCACTCTCTTTGAATCTTCTTTATCATGCTAGGATTAACAGGAAAAAGCTAAAAATTTCAGAATTGCACCGTGCAATGTGGAGATATTACTGTTTGTGCATTTACAATATTCATTGATTTTTGCCATTGAAAAACATGTTTTTCATATACCAGAAATGTTTGAAGCTACTGACTGAATGAAAGGAGCTGGCATCTCACTCTCTTTGAATCTTCTTTATCATGCTAGGATTAACAGGAAAAAGCTAAAAATTTCAGAATTGCACCGTGCAATGTGGAGATATTACTGTTTGTGCATTTACAATATTCATTGATTTTTGCCATTGAAAAACATGTTTTTCATATACCAGAAATGTTTGAAGCTACTGACTGAATGAAAGGAGCTGGCATCTCACTCTCTTTGAATCTTCTTTATCATGCTAGGATTAGCAGGAAAAAGCAAAAAATTTCAGAATTGCACCTTGCAATGTGGAGATATTACTGTTTGTGCATTTACAATATTCATTGATTTTTGCCATTGAAAAACATGTTTTTCATATACCAGAAATGTTTGAAGCTACTGACTGAATGAAAGGAGCTGGCATCTCACTCTCTTTGAATCTTCTTTATCATGCTAGGATTAACAGGAAAAAGCTAAAAATTTCAGAATTGCACCTTGCAATGTGGAGATATTACTGTTTGTGCATTTACAATATTCATTGATTTTTGCCATTGAAAAACATGTTTTTCATATACCAGAAATGTTTGAAGCTACTGACTGAATGAAAGGAGCTGGCATCTCACTCTCTTTGAATCTTCTTTATCATGCTAGGATTAGCAGGAAAAAGCTAAAAATTTCAGAATTGCACCGTGCAATGTGGAGATATTACTGTTTGTGCATTTACAATATTCATTGATTTTTGCCATTGAAAAACATGTTTTTCATATACCAGAAATGTTTGAAGCTACTGACTGAATGAAAGGAGCTGGCATCTCACTCTCTTTGAATCTTCTTTATCATGCTAGGATTAGCAGGAAAAAGCAAAAAATTTCAGAATTGCACCGTGCAATGTGGAGATATTACTGTTTGTGCATTTACAATATCCATTGATTTTTGCCATTGAAAAACATGTTTTTCATATACCAGAAATGTTTGAAGCTACTGACTGAATGAAAGGAGCTGGCATCTCACTCTCTTTGAATCTTCTTTATCATGCTAGGATTAGCAGGAAAAAGCTAAAAATTTCAGAATTGCACCGTGCAATGTGGAGATATTACTGTTTGTGCATTTACAATATTCATTGATTTTTGCCATTGAAAAACATGTTTTTCATATACCAGAAATGTTTGAAGCTACTGACTGAATGAAAGGAGCTGGCATCTCACTCTCTTTGAATCTTCTTTATCATGCTAGGATTAACAGGAAAAAGCTAAAAATTTCAGAATTGCACCGTGCAATGTGGAGATATTACTGTTTGTGCATTTACAATATTCATTGATTTTTGCCATTGAAAAACATGTTTTTCATATACCAGAAATGTTTGAAGCTACTGACTGAATGAAAGGAGCTGGCATCTCACTCTCTTTGAATCTTCTTTATCATGCTAGGATTAGCAGGAAAAAGCAAAAAATTTCAGAATTGCACCGTGCAATGTGGAGATATTACTGTTTGTGCATTTACAATATTCATTGATTTTTGCCATTGAAAAACGTCCAGAAATGTTTGAAGCTACTGACTGAATGAAAGGAGCTGGCATCTCACTCTCTTTGAATCTTCTTTATCATGCTAGGATTAGCAGGAAAAAGCAAAAAATTTCAGAATTGCACCGTGCAATGTGGAGATATTACTGTTTGTGCATTTACAATACTCATTGATTTATGCCATTGAAAAACATGTTTTTCATATACCAGAAATGTTTGAAGCTACTGACTGAATGAAAGGAGCTGGCATCTCACTCTCTTTGAATCTTCTTTATCATGCTAGGATTAACAGGAAAAAGCTAAAAATTTCAGAATTGCACCGTGCAATGTGGAGATATTACTGTTTGTGCATTTACAATATTCATTGATTTTTGCCATTGAAAAACATGTTTTTCATATACCAGAAATGTTTGAAGCTACTGACTGAATGAAAGGAGCTGGCATCTCACTCTCTTTGAATCTTCTTTATCATGCTAGGATTAGCAGGAAAAAGCAAAAAATTTCAGAATTGCACCGTGCAATGTGGAGATATTACTGTTTGTGCATTTACAATATTCATTGATTTTTGCCATTGAAAAACATGTTTTTCATATACCAGAAATGTTTGAAGCTACTGACTGAATGAAAGGAGCTGGCATCTCACTCTCTTTGAATCTTCTTTATCATGCTAGGATTAACAGGAAAAAGCTAAAAATTTCAGAATTGCACCTTGCAATGTGGAGATATTACTGTTTGTGCATTTACAATATTCATTGATTTTTGCCATTGAAAAACGTCCAGAAATGTTTGAAGCTACTGACTGAATGAAAGGAGCTGGCATCTCACTCTCTTTGAATCTTCTTTATCATGCTAGGATTAGCAGGAAAAAGCAAAAAATTTCAGAATTGCACGGTGCAATGTGGAGATATTACTGTTTGTGCATTTACAATATTCATTGATTTTTGCCATTGAAAAACATGTTTTTCATATACCAGAAATGTTTGAAGCTACTGACTGAATGAAAGGAGCTGGCATCTCACTCTCTTTGAATCTTCTTTATCATGCTAGGATTAACAGGAAAAAGCAAAAAATTTCAGAATTGCACCGTGCAATGTGGAGATATTACTGTTTGTGCATTTACAATATTCATTGATTTTTGCCATTGAAAAACATGTTTTTCATATACCAGAAATGTTTGAAGCTACTGACTGAATGAAAGGAGCTGGCATCTCACTCTCTTTGAATCTTCTTTATCATGCTAGGATTAGCAGGAAAAAGCAAAAAATTTCAGAATTGCACCTTGCAATGTGGAGATATTACTGTTTGTGCATTTACAATATTCATTGATTTTTGCCATTGAAAAACGTCCAGAAATGTTTGAAGCTACTGACTGAATGAAAGGAGCTGGCATCTCACTCTCTTTGAATCTTCTTTATCATGCTAGGATTAACAGGAAAAAGCTAAAAATTTCAGAATTGCACCTTGCAATGTGGAGATATTACTGTTTGTGCATTTACATTATTCATTGATTTTTGCCATTGAAAAACATGTTTTTCATATACCAGAAATGTTTGAAGCTACTGACTGAATGAAAGGAGCTGGCATCTCACTCTCTTTGAATCTTCTTTATCATGCTAGGATTAACAGGAAAAAGCAAAAAATTTCAGAATTGCACCTTGCAATGTGGAGATATTACTGTTTGTGCATTTACAATATTCATTGATTTTTGCCATTGAAAAACATGTTTTTCATATACCAGAAATGTTTGAAGCTACTGACTGAATGAAAGGAGCTGGCATCTCACTCTCTTTGAATCTTCTTTATCATGCTAGGATTAACAGGAAAAAGCTAAAAATTTCAGAATTGCACCGTGCAATGTGGAGATATTACTGTTTGTGCATTTACAATATTCATTGATTTTTGCCATTGAAAAACATGTTTTTCATATACCAGAAATGTTTGAAGCTACTGACTGAATGAAAGGAGCTGGCATCTCACTCTCTTTGAATCTTCTTTATCATGCTAGGATTAGCAGGAAAAAGCTAAAAATTTCAGAATTGCACCTTGCAATGTGGAGATATTACTGTTTGTGCATTTACAATATTCATTGATTTTTGCCATTGAAAAACGTCCAGAAATGTTTGAAGCTACTGACTGAATGAAAGGAGCTGGCATCTCACTCTCTTTGAATCTTCTTTATCATGCTAGGATTAACAGGAAAAAGCTAAAAATTTCAGAATTGCACCTTGCAATGTGGAGATATTACTGTTTGTGCATTTACAATATTCATTGATTTTTGCCATTGAAAAACATGTTTTTCATATACCAGAAATGTTTGAAGCTACTGACTGAATGAAAGGAGCTGGCATCTCACTCTCTTTGAATCTTCTTTATCATGCTAGGATTAGCAGGAAAAAGCTAAAAATTTCAGAATTGCACCTTGCAATGTGGAGATATTACTGTTTGTGCATTTACAATATTCATTGATTTTTGCCATTGAAAAACATGTTTTTCATATACCAGAAATGTTTGAAGCTACTGACTGAATGAAAGGAGCTGGCATCTCACTCTCTTTGAATCTTCTTTATCATGCTAGGATTAGCAGGAAAAAGCTAAAAATTTCAGAATTGCACCTTGCAATGTGGAGATATTACTGTTTGTGCATTTACAATATTCATTGATTTTTGCCATTGAAAAACGTCCAGAAATGTTTGAAGCTACTGACTGAATGAAAGGAGCTGGCATCTCACTCTCTTTGAATCTTCTTTATCATGCTAGGATTAACAGGAAAAAGCTAAAAATTTCAGAATTGCACCTTGCAATGTGGAGATATTACTGTTTGTGCATTTACAATATTCATTGATTTTTGCCATTGAAAAACATGTTTTTCATATACCAGAAATGTTTGAAGCTACTGACTGAATGAAAGGAGCTGGCATCTCACTCTCTTTGAATCTTCTTTATCATGCTAGGATTAACAGGAAAAAGCTAAAAATTTCAGAATTGCACCTTGCAATGTGGAGATATTACTGTTTGTGCATTTACAATATTCATTGATTTTTGCCATTGAAAAACATGTTTTTCATATACCAGAAATGTTTGAAGCTACTGACTGAATGAAAGGAGCTGGCATCTCACTCTCTTTGAATCTTCTTTATCATGCTAGGATTAGCAGGAAAAAGCTAAAAATTTCAGAATTGCACCTTGCAATGTGGAGATATTACTGTTTGTGCATTTACAATATTCATTGATTTTTGCCATTGAAAAACATGTTTTTCATATACCAGAAATGTTTGAAGCTACTGACTGAATGAAAGGAGCTGGCATCTCACTCTCTTTGAATCTTCTTTATCATGCTAGGATTAGCAGGAAAAAGCTAAAAATTTCAGAATTGCACCTTGCAATGTGGAGATATTACTGTTTGTGCATTTACAATATTCATTGATTTTTGCCATTGAAAAACGTCCAGAAATGTTTGAAGCTACTGACTGAATGAAAGGAGCTGGCATCTCACTCTCTTTGAATCTTCTTTATCATGCTAGGATTAACAGGAAAAAGCTAAAAATTTCAGAATTGCACCTTGCAATGTGGAGATATTACTGTTTGTGCATTTACAATATTCATTGATTTTTGCCATTGAAAAACATGTTTTTCATATACCAGAAATGTTTGAAGCTACTGACTGAATGAAAGGAGCTGGCATCTCACTCTCTTTGAATCTTCTTTATCATGCTAGGATTAACAGGAAAAAGCTAAAAATTTCAGAATTGCACCTTGCAATGTGGAGATATTACTGTTTGTGCATTTACAATATTCATTGATTTTTGCCATTGAAAAACATGTTTTTCATATACCAGAAATGTTTGAAGCTACTGACTGAATGAAAGGAGCTGGCATCTCACTCTCTTTGAATCTTCTTTATCATGCTAGGATTAACAGGAAAAAGCAAAAAATTTCAGAATTGCACCGTGCAATGTGGAGATATTACTGTTTGTGCATTTACAATATTCATTGATTTTTGCCATTGAAAAACATGTTTTTCATATACCAGAAATGTTTGAAGCTACTGACTGAATGAAAGGAGCTGGCATCTCACTCTCTTTGAATCTTCTTTATCATGCTAGGATTAGCAGGAAAAAGCAAAAAATTTCAGAATTGCACCGTGCAATGTGGAGATATTACTGTTTGTGCATTTACAATATTCATTGATTTTTGCCATTGAAAAACGTCCAGAAATGTTTGAAGCTACTGACTGAATGAAAGGAGCTGGCATCTCACTCTCTTTGAATCTTCTTTATCATGCTAGGATTAGCAGGAAAAAGCAAAAAAATTTCAGAATTGCACCGTGCAATGTGGAGATATTACTGTTTGTGCATTTACAATATTCATTGATTTTTGCCATTGAAAAACATGTTTTTCATATACCAGAAATGTTTGAAGCTACTGACTGAATGAAAGGAGCTGGCATCTCACTCTCTTTGAATCTTCTTTATCATGCTAGGATTAACAGGAAAAAGCTAAAAATTTCAGAATTGCACCGTGCAATGTGGAGATATTACTGTTTGTGCATTTACAATATTCATTGATTTTTGCCATTGAAAAACATGTTTTTCATATACCAGAAATGTTTGAAGCTACTGACTGAATGAAAGGAGCTGGCATCTCACTCTCTTTGAATCTTCTTTATCATGCTAGGATTAGCAGGAAAAAGCAAAAAATTTCAGAATTGCACCTTGCAATGTGGAGATATTACTGTTTGTGCATTTACAATATTCATTGATTTTTGCCATTGAAAAACGTCCAGAAATGTTTGAAGCTACTGACTGAATGAAAGGAGCTGGCATCTCACTCTCTTTGAATCTTCTTTATCATGCTAGGATTAGCAGGAAAAAGCAAAAAATTTCAGAATTGCACCGTGCAATGTGGAGATATTACTGTTTATGCATTTACAATATTCATTGATTTTTGCAATTGAAAAACATGTTTTTCATATACCAGAAATGTTTGAAGCTACTGACTGAATGAAAGGAGCTGGCATCTCACTCTCTTTGAATCTTCTTTATCATGCTAGGATTAACAGGAAAAAGCTAAAAATTTCAGAATTGCACCTTGCAATGTGGAGATATTACTGTTTGTGCATTTACAATATTCATTGATTTTTGCCATTGAAAAACATGTTTTTCATATACCAGAAATGTTTGAAGCTACTGACTGAATGAAAGGAGCTGGCATCTCACTCTCTTTGAATCTTCTTTATCATGCTAGGATTAACAGGAAAAAGCTAAAAATTTCAGAATTGCACCGTGCAATGTGGAGATATTACTGTTTGTGCATTTACAATATTCATTGATTTTTGCCATTGAAAAACATGTTTTTCATATACCAGAAATGTTTGAAGCTACTGACTGAATGAAAGGAGCTGGCATCTCACTCTCTTTGAATCTTCTTTATCATGCTAGGATTAGCAGGAAAAAGCAAAAAATTTCAGAATTGCACCTTGCAATGTGGAGATATTACTGTTTGTGCATTTACAATATTCATTGATTTTTGCCATTGAAAAACGTCCAGAAATGTTTGAAGCTACTGACTGAATGAAAGGAGCTGGCATCTCACTCTCTTTGAATCTTCTTTATCATGCTAGGATTAACAGGAAAAAGCTAAAAATTTCAGAATTGCACCGTGCAATGTGGAGATATTACTGTTTGTGCATTTACAATATTCATTGATTTTTGCCATTGAAAAACATGTTTTTCATATACCAGAAATGTTTGAAGCTACTGACTGAATGAAAGGAGCTGGCATCTCACTCTCTTTGAATCTTCTTTATCATGCTAGGATTAACAGGAAAAAGCAAAAAATTTCAGAATTGCACCGTGCAATGTGGAGATATTACTGTTTGTGCATTTACAATATTCATTGATTTTTGCCATTGAAAAACATGTTTTTCATATACCAGAAATGTTTGAAGCTACTGACTGAATGAAAGGAGCTGGCATCTCACTCTCTTTGAATCTTCTTTATCATGCTAGGATTAGCAGGAAAAAGCTAAAAATTTCAGAATTGCACCGTGCAATGTGGAGATATTACTGTTTGTGCATTTACAATATTCATTGATTTTTGCCATTGAAAAACATGTTTTTCATATACCAGAAATGTTTGAAGCTACTGACTGAATGAAAGGAGCTGGCATCTCACTCTCTTTGAATCTTCTTTATCATGCTAGGATTAGCAGGAAAAAGCAAAAAATTTCAGAATTGCACCGTGCAATGTGGAGATATTACTGTTTGTGCATTTACAATATTCATTGATTTTTGCCATTGAAAAACATGTTTTTCATATACCAGAAATGTTTGAAGCTACTGACTGAATGAAAGGAGCTGGCATCTCACTCTCTTTGAATCTTCTTTATCATGCTAGGATTAACAGGAAAAAGCTAAAAATTTCAGAATTGCACCGTGCAATGTGGAGATATTACTGTTTGTGCATTTACAATATTCATTGATTTTTGCCATTGAAAAACGTCCAGAAATGTTTGAAGCTACTGACTGAATGAAAGGAGCTGGCATCTCACTCTCTTTGAATCTTCTTTATCATGCTAGGATTAACAGGAAAAAGCTAAAAATTTCAGAATTGCACCTTGCAATGTGGAGATATTACTGTTTGTGCATTTACAATATTCATTGATTTTTGCCATTGAAAAACATGTTTTTCATATACCAGAAATGTTTGAAGCTACTGACTGAATGAAAGGAGCTGGCATCTCACTCTCTTTGAATCTTCTTTATCATGCTAGGATTAGCAGGAAAAAGCTAAAAATTTCAGAATTGCACCTTGCAATGTGGAGATATTACTGTTTGTGCATTTACAATATTCATTGATTTTTGCCATTGAAAAACATGTTTTTCATATACCAGAAATGTTTGAAGCTACTGACTGAATGAAAGGAGCTGGCATCTCACTCTCTTTGAATCTTCTTTATCATGCTAGGATTAACAGGAAAAAGCAAAAAATTTCAGAATTGCACCGTGCAATGTGGAGATATTACTGTTTGTGCATTTACAATATTCATTGATTTTTGCCATTGAAAAACATGTTTTTCATATACCAGAAATGTTTGAAGCTACTGACTGAATGAAAGGAGCTGGCATCTCACTCTCTTTGAATCTTCTTTATCATGCTAGGATTAACAGGAAAAAGCAAAAAATTTCAGAATTGCACCTTGCAATGTGGAGATATTACTGTTTGTGCATTTACAATATTCATTGATTTTTGCCATTGAAAAACATGTTTTTCATATACCAGAAATGTTTGAAGCTACTGACTGAATGAAAGGAGCTGGCATCTCACTCTCTTTGAATCTTCTTTATCATGCTAGGATTAACAGGAAAAAGCTAAAAATTTCAGAATTGCACCGTGCAATGTGGAGATATTACTGTTTGTGCATTTACAATATTCATTGATTTTTGCCATTGAAAAACATGTTTTTCATATACCAGAAATGTTTGAAGCTACTGACTGAATGAAAGGAGCTGGCATCTCACTCTCTTTGAATCTTCTTTATCATGCTAGGATTAACAGGAAAAAGCAAAAAATTTCAGAATTGCACCTTGCAATGTGGAGATATTACTGTTTGTGCATTTACAATATTCATTGATTTTTGCCATTGAAAAACGTCCAGAAATGTTTGAAGCTACTGACTGAATGAAAGGAGCTGGCATCTCACTCTCTTTGAATCTTCTTTATCATGCTAGGATTAGCAGGAAAAAGCAAAAAATTTCAGAATTGCACCTTGCAATGTGGAGATATTACTGTTTGTGCATTTACAATATTCATTGATTTTTGCCATTGAAAAACATGTTTTTCATATACCAGAAATGTTTGAAGCTACTGACTGAATGAAAGGAGCTGGCATCTCACTCTCTTTGAATCTTCTTTATCATGCTAGGATTAGCAGGAAAAAGCAAAAAATTTCAGAATTGCACCGTGCAATGTGGAGATATTACTGTTTGTGCATTTACAATATTCATTGATTTTTGCCATTGAAAAACATGTTTTTCATATACCAGAAATGTTTGAAGCTACTGACTGAATGAAAGGAGCTGGCATCTCACTCTCTTTGAATCTTCTTTATCATGCTAGGATTAGCAGGAAAAAGCTAAAAATTTCAGAATTGCACCTTGCAATGTGGAGATATTACTGTTTGTGCATTTACAATATTCATTGATTTTTGCCATTGAAAAACATGTTTTTCATATACCAGAAATGTTTGAAGCTACTGACTGAATGAAAGGAGCTGGCATCTCACTCTCTTTGAATCTTCTTTATCATGCTAGGATTAGCAGGAAAAAGCTAAAAATTTCAGAATTGCACCTTGCAATGTGGAGATATTACTGTTTGTGCATTTACAATATTCATTGATTTTTGCCATTGAAAAACATGTTTTTCATATACCAGAAATGTTTGAAGCTACTGACTGAATGAAAGGAGCTGGCATCTCACTCTCTTTGAATCTTCTTTATCATGCTAGGATTAACAGGAAAAAGCTAAAAATTTCAGAATTGCACCTTGCAATGTGGAGATATTACTGTTTGTGCATTTACAATATTCATTGATTTTGCCATTGAAAAACGTCCAGAAATGTTTGAAGCTACTGACTGAATGAAAGGAGCTGGCATCTCACTCTCTTTGAATCTTCTTTATCATGCTAGGATTAACAGGAAAAAGCTAAAAATTTCAGAATTGCACCGTGCAATGTGGAGATATTACTGTTTGTGCATTTACAATATTCATTGATTTTTGCCATTGAAAAACGTCCAGAAATGTTTGAAGCTACTGACTGAATGAAAGGAGCTGGCATCTCACTCTCTTTGAATCTTCTTTATCATGCTAGGATTAGCAGGAAAAAGCAAAAAATTTCAGAATTGCACCTTGCAATGTGGAGATATTACTGTTTGTGCATTTACAATATTCATTGATTTTTGCCATTGAAAAACATGTTTTTCATATACCAGAAATGTTTGAAGCTACTGACTGAATGAAAGGAGCTGGCATCTCACTCTCTTTGAATCTTCTTTATCATGCTAGGATTAGCAGGAAAAAGCTAAAAATTTCAGAATTGCACCGTGCAATGTGGAGATATTACTGTTTGTGCATTTACAATATTCATTGATTTTTGCCATTGAAAAACGTCCAGAAATGTTTGAAGCTACTGACTGAATGAAAGGAGCTGGCATCTCACTCTCTTTGAATCTTCTTTATCATGCTAGGATTAACAGGAAAAAGCTAAAAATTTCAGAATTGCACCGTGCAATGTGGAGATATTACTGTTTGTGCATTTACAATATTCATTGATTTTTGCCATTGAAAAACATGTTTTTCATATACCAGAAATGTTTGAAGCTACTGACTGAATGAAAGGAGCTGGCATCTCACTCTCTTTGAATCTTCTTTATCATGCTAGGATTAACAGGAAAAAGCTAAAAATTTCAGAATTGCACCGTGCAATGTGGAGATATTACTGTTTGTGCATTTACAATATTCATTGATTTTTGCCATTGAAAAACATGTTTTTCATATACCAGAAATGTTTGAAGCTACTGACTGAATGAAAGGAGCTGGCATCTCACTCTCTTTGAATCTTCTTTATCATGCTAGGATTAGCAGGAAAAAGCTAAAAATTTCAGAATTGCACCTTGCAATGTGGAGATATTACTGTTTGTGCATTTCCAATATTCATTGATTTTTGCCATTGAAAAACATGTTTTTCATATTCCAGAAATGTTTGAAGCTACTGACTGAATGAAAGGAGCTGGCATCTCACTCTCTTTGAATCTTCTTTATCATGCTAGGATTAGCAGGAAAAAGCTAAAAATTTCAGAATTGCACCGTGCAATGTGGAGATATTACTGTTTGTGCATTTACAATATTCATTGATTTTTGCCATTGAAAAACGTCCAGAAATGTTTGAAGCTACTGACTGAATGAAAGGAGCTGGCATCTCACTCTCTTTGAATCTTCTTTATCATGCTAGGATTAGCAGGAAAAAGCAAAAAATTTCAGAATTGCACCGTGCAATGTGGAGATATTACTGTTTGTGCATTTACAATATTCATTGATTTTTGCCATTGAAAAACATGTTTTTCATATACCAGAAATGTTTGAAGCTACTGACTGAATGAAAGGAGCTGGCATCTCACTCTCTTTGAATCTTCTTTATCATGCTAGGATTAACAGGAAAAAGCTAAAAATTTCAGAATTGCACCGTGCAATGTGGAGATATTACTGTTTGTGCATTTACAATATTCATTGATTTTTGCCATTGAAAAACATGTTTTTCATATACCAGAAATGTTTGAAGCTACTGACTGAATGAAAGGAGCTGGCATCTCACTCTCTTTGAATCTTCTTTATCATGCTAGGATTAACAGGAAAAAGCTAAAAATTTCAGAATTGCACCGTGCAATGTGGAGATATTACTGTTTGTGCATTTACAATATTCATTGATTTTTGCCATTGAAAAACATGTTTTTCATATACCAGAAATGTTTGAAGCTACTGACTGAATGAAAGGAGCTGGCATCTCACTCTCTTTGAATCTTCTTTATCATGCTAGGATTAGCAGGAAAAAGCTAAAAATTTCAGAATTGCACCTTGCAATGTGGAGATATTACTGTTTGTGCATTTACAATATTCATTGATTTTTGCCATTGAAAAACATGTTTTTCATATACCAGAAATGTTTGAAGCTACTGACTGAATGAAAGGAGCTGGCATCTCACTCTCTTTGAATCTTCTTTATCATGCTAGGATTAGCAGGAAAAAGCTAAAAATTTCAGAATTGCACCGTGCAATGTGGAGATATTACTGTTTGTGCATTTACAATATTCATTGATTTTTGCCATTGAAAAACGTCCAGAAATGTTTGAAGCTACTGACTGAATGAAAGGAGCTGGCATCTCACTCTCTTTGAATCTTCTTTATCATGCTAGGATTAGCAGGAAAAAGCAAAAAATTTCAGAATTGCACCGTGCAATGTGGAGATATTACTGTTTGTGCATTTACAATATTCATTGATTTTTGCCATTGAAAAACATGTTTTTCATATACCAGAAATGTTTGAAGCTACTGACTGAATGAAAGGAGCTGGCATCTCACTCTCTTTGAATCTTCTTTATCATGCTAGGATTAACAGGAAAAAGCTAAAAATTTCAGAATTGCACCGTGCAATGTGGAGATATTACTGTTTGTGCATTTACAATATTCATTGATTTTTGCCATTGAAAAACATGTTTTTCATATACCAGAAATGTTTGAAGCTACTGACTGAATGAAAGGAGCTGGCATCTCACTCTCTTTGAATCTTCTTTATCATGCTAGGATTAACAGGAAAAAGCTAAAAATTTCAGAATTGCACCGTGCAATGTGGAGATATTACTGTTTGTGCATTTACAATATTCATTGATTTTTGCCATTGAAAAACATGTTTTTCATATACCAGAAATGTTTGAAGCTACTGACTGAATGAAAGGAGCTGGCATCTCACTCTCTTTGAATCTTCTTTATCATGCTAGGATTAGCAGGAAAAAGCTAAAAATTTCAGAATTGCACCTTGCAATGTGGAGATATTACTGTTTGTGCATTTACAATATTCATTGATTTTTGCCATTGAAAAACATGTTTTTCATATACCAGAAATGTTTGAAGCTACTGACTGAATGAAAGGAGCTGGCATCTCACTCTCTTTGAATCTTCTTTATCATGCTAGGATTAGCAGGAAAAAGCTAAAAATTTCAGAATTGCACCGTGCAATGTGGAGATATTACTGTTTGTGCATTTACAATATTCATTGATTTTTGCCATTGAAAAACGTCCAGAAATGTTTGAAGCTACTGACTGAATGAAAGGAGCTGGCATCTCACTCTCTTTGAATCTTCTTTATCATGCTAGGATTAGCAGGAAAAAGCAAAAAATTTCAGAATTGCACCGTGCAATGTGGAGATATTACTGTTTGTGCATTTACAATATTCATTGATTTTTGCCATTGAAAAACATGTTTTTCATATACCAGAAATGTTTGAAGCTACTGACTGAATGAAAGGAGCTGGCATCTCACTCTCTTTGAATCTTCTTTATCATGCTAGGATTAACAGGAAAAAGCTAAAAATTTCAGAATTGCACCGTGCAATGTGGAGATATTACTGTTTGTGCATTTACAATATTCATTGATTTTTGCCATTGAAAAACATGTTTTTCATATACCAGAAATGTTTGAAGCTACTGACTGAATGAAAGGAGCTGGCATCTCACTCTCTTTGAATCTTCTTTATCATGCTAGGATTAACAGGAAAAAGCTAAAAATTTCAGAATTGCACCGTGCAATGTGGAGATATTACTGTTTGTGCATTTACAATATTCATTGATTTTTGCCATTGAAAAACATGTTTTTCATATACCAGAAATGTTTGAAGCTACTGACTGAATGAAAGGAGCTGGCATCTCACTCTCTTTGAATCTTCTTTATCATGCTAGGATTAGCAGGAAAAAGCTAAAATTTCAGAATTGCACCTTGCAATGTGGAGATATTACTGTTTGTGCATTTACAATATTCATTGATTTTGCCATTGAAAAACATGTTTTTCATATACCAGAAATGTTTGAAGCTACTGACTGAATGAAAGGAGCTGGCATCTCACTCTCTTTGAATCTTCTTTATCATGCTAGGATTAGCAGGAAAAAGCTAAAAATTTCAGAATTGCACCGTGCAATGTGGAGATATTACTGTTTGTGCATTTACAATATTCATTGATTTTTGCCATTGAAAAACGTCCAGAAATGTTTGAAGCTACTGACTGAATGAAAGGAGCTGGCATCTCACTCTCTTTGAATCTTCTTTATCATGCTAGGATTAGCAGGAAAAAGCAAAAAATTTCAGAATTGCACCGTGCAATGTGGAGATATTACTGTTTGTGCATTTACAATATTCATTGATTTTTGCCATTGAAAAACATGTTTTTCATATACCAGAAATGTTTGAAGCTACTGACTGAATGAAAGGAGCTGGCATCTCACTCTCTTTGAATCTTCTTTATCATGCTAGGATTAACAGGAAAAAGCTAAAAATTTCAGAATTGCACCGTGCAATGTGGAGATATTACTGTTTGTGCATTTACAATATTCATTGATTTTTGCCATTGAAAAACATGTTTTTCATATACCAGAAATGTTTGAAGCTACTGACTGAATGAAAGGAGCTGGCATCTCACTCTCTTTGAATCTTCTTTATCATGCTAGGATTAACAGGAAAAAGCTAAAAATTTCAGAATTGCACCGTGCAATGTGGAGATATTACTGTTTGTGCATTTACAATATTCATTGATTTTTGCCATTGAAAAACATGTTTTTCATATACCAGAAATGTTTGAAGCTACTGACTGAATGAAAGGAGCTGGCATCTCACTCTCTTTGAATCTTCTTTATCATGCTAGGATTAGCAGGAAAAAGCTAAAAATTTCAGAATTGCACCTTGCAATGTGGAGATATTACTGTTTGTGCATTTACAATATTCATTGATTTTTGCCATTGAAAAACATGTTTTTCATATACCAGAAATGTTTGAAGCTACTGACTGAATGAAAGGAGCTGGCATCTCACTCTCTTTGAATCTTCTTTATCATGCTAGGATTAGCAGGAAAAAGCTAAAAATTTCAGAATTGCACCGTGCAATGTGGAGATATTACTGTTTGTGCATTTACAATATTCATTGATTTTTGCCATTGAAAAACGTCCAGAAATGTTTGAAGCTACTGACTGAATGAAAGGAGCTGGCATCTCACTCTCTTTGAATCTTCTTTATCATGCTAGGATTAACAGGAAAAAGCTAAAAATTTCAGAATTGCACCGTGCAATGTGGAGATATTACTGTTTGTGCGTTTACAATATTCATTGATTTTTGCCATTGAAAAACATGTTTTTCATATACCAGAAATGTTTGAAGCTACTGACTGAATGAAAGGAGCTGGCATCTCACTCTCTTTGAATCTTCTTTATCATGCTAGGATTAACAGGAAAAAGCTAAAAATTTCAGAATTGCACCTTGCAATGTGGAGATATTACTGTTTGTGCATTTACAATATTCATTGATTTTTGCCATTGAAAAACATGTTTTTCATATACCAGAAATGTTTGAAGCTACTGACTGAATGAAAGGAGCTGGCATCTCACTCTCTTTGAATCTTCTTTATCATGCTAGGATTAACAGGAAAAAGCTAAAAATTTCAGAATTGCACCTTGCAATGTGGAGATATTACTGTTTGTGCATTTACAATATTCATTGATTTTTGCCATTGAAAAACGTCCAGAAATGTTTGAAGCTACTGACTGAATGAAAGGAGCTGGCATCTCACTCTCTTTGAATCTTCTTTATCATGCTAGGATTAACAGGAAAAAGCTAAAAATTTCAGAATTGCACCGTGCAATGTGGAGATATTACTGTTTGTGCATTTACAATATTCATTGATTTTTGCCATTGAAAAACATGTTTTTCATATACCAGAAATGTTTGAAGCTACTGACTGAATGAAAGGAGCTGGCATCTCACTCTCTTTGAATCTTCTTTATCATGCTAGGATTAACAGGAAAAAGCTAAAAATTTCAGAATTGCACCGTGCAATGTGGAGATATTACTGTTTGTGCATTTACAATATTCATTGATTTTTGCCATTGAAAAACATGTTTTTCATATACCAGAAATGTTTGAAGCTACTGACTGAATGAAAGGAGCTGGCATCTCACTCTCTTTGAATCTTCTTTATCATGCTAGGATTAACAGGAAAAAGCTAAAAATTTCAGAATTGCACCGTGCAATGTGGAGATATTACTGTTTGTGCATTTACAATATTCATTGATTTTTGCCATTGAAAAACATGTTTTTCATATACCAGAAATGTTTGAAGCTACTGACTGAATGAAAGGAGCTGGCATCTCACTCTCTTTGAATCTTCTTTATCATGCTAGGATTAACAGGAAAAAGCTAAAAATTTCAGAATTGCACCTTGCAATGTGGAGATATTACTGTTTGTGCATTTACAATATTCATTGATTTTTGCCATTGAAAAACGTCCAGAAATGTTTGAAGCTACTGACTGAATGAAAGGAGCTGGCATCTCACTCTCTTTGAATCTTCTTTATCATGCTAGGATTAACAGGAAAAAGCTAAAAATTTCAGAATTGCACCTTGCAATGTGGAGATATTACTGTTTGTGCATTTACAATATTCATTGATTTTTGCCATTGAAAAACATGTTTTTCATATACCAGAAATGTTTGAAGCTACTGACTGAATGAAAGGAGCTGGCATCTCACTCTCTTTGAATCTTCTTTATCATGCTAGGATTAACAGGAAAAAGCTAAAAATTTCAGAATTGCACCTTGCAATGTGGAGATATTACTGTTTGTGCATTTACAATATTCATTGATTTTTGCCATTGAAAAACATGTTTTTCATATACCAGAAATGTTTGAAGCTACTGACTGAATGAAAGGAGCTGGCATCTCACTCTCTTTGAATCTTCTTTATCATGCTAGGATTAACAGGAAAAAGCAAAAAATTTCAGAATTGCACCGTGCAATGTGGAGATATTACTGTTTGTGCATTTACAATATTCATTGATTTTTGCCATTGAAAAACATGTTTTTCATATACCAGAAATGTTTGAAGCTACTGACTGAATGAAAGGAGCTGGCATCTCACTCTCTTTGAATCTTCTTTATCATGCTAGGATTAACAGGAAAAAGCTAAAAATTTCAGAATTGCACCTTGCAATGTGGAGATATTACTCTTTGTGCATTTACAATATTCATTGATTTTTGCCATTGAAAAACATGTTTTTCATATACCAGAAATGTTTGAAGCTACTGACTGAATGAAAGGAGCTGGCATCTCACTCTCTTTGAATCTTCTTTATCATGCTAGGATTAACAGGAAAAAGCTAAAAATTTCAGAATTGCACCTTGCAATGTGGAGATATTACTGTTTGTGCATTTACAATATTCATTGATTTTTGCCATTGAAAAACATGTTTTTCATATACCAGAAATGTTTGAAGCTACTGACTGAATGAAAGGAGCTGGCATCTCACTCTCTTTGAATCTTCTTTATCATGCTAGGATTAACAGGAAAAAGCTAAAAATTTCAGAATTGCACCTTGCAATGTGGAGATATTACTGTTTGTGCATTTACAATATTCATTGATTTTTGCCATTGAAAAACGTCCAGAAATGTTTGAAGCTACTGACTGAATGAAAGGAGCTGGCATCTCACTCTCTTTGAATCTTCTTTATCATGCTAGGATTAACAGGAAAAAGCTAAAAATTTCAGAATTGCACCTTGCAATGTGGAGATATTACTGTTTGTGCATTTACAATATTCATTGATTTTTGCCATTGAAAAACATGTTTTTCATATACCAGAAATGTTTGAAGCTACTGACTGAATGAAAAGAGCTGGCATCTCACTCTCTTTGAATCTTCTTTATCATGCTAGGATTAACAGGAAAAAGCTAAAAATTTCAGAATTGCACCTTGCAATGTGGAGATATTACTGTTTGTGCATTTACAATATTCATTGATTTTTGCCATTGAAAAACATGTTTTTCATATACCAGAAATGTTTGAAGCTACTGACTGAATGAAAGGAGCTGGCATCTCACTCTCTTTGAATCTTCTTTATCATGCTAGGATTAACAGGAAAAAGCTAAAAATTTCAGAATTGCACCGTGCAATGTGGAGATATTACTGTTTGTGCATTTACAATATTCATTGATTTTTGCCATTGAAAAACATGTTTTTCATATACCAGAAATGTTTGAAGCTACTGACTGAATGAAAGGAGCTGGCATCTCACTCTCTTTGAATCTTCTTTATCATGCTAGGATTAACAGGAAAAAGCTAAAAATTTCAGAATTGCACCGTGCAATGTGGAGATATTACTGTTTGTGCATTTACAATATTCATTGATTTTTGCCATTGAAAAACGTCCAGAAATGTTTGAAGCTACTGACTGAATGAAAGGAGCTGGCATCTCACTCTCTTTGAATCTTCTTTATCATGCTAGGATTAGCAGGAAAAAGCAAAAAATTTCAGAATTGCACCGTGCAATGTGGAGATATTACTGTTTGTGCATTTACAATATTCATTGATTTTTGCCATTGAAAAACATGTTTTTCATATACCAGAAATGTTTGAAGCTACTGACTGAATGAAAGGAGCTGGCATCTCACTCTCTTTGAATCTTCTTTATCATGCTAGGATTAACAGGAAAAAGCAAAAAATTTCAGAATTGCACCGTGCAATGTGGAGATATTACTGTTTGTGCATTTACAATATTCATTGATTTTTGCCATTGAAAAACATGTTTTTCATATACCAGAAATGTTTGAAGCTACTGACTGAATGAAAGGAGCTGGCATCTCACTCTCTTTGAATCTTCTTTATCATGCTAGGATTAACAGGAAAAAGCTAAAAATTTCAGAATTGCACCGTGCAATGTGGAGATATTACTGTTTGTGCATTTACAATATTCATTGATTTTTGCCATTGAAAAACGTCCAGAAATGTTTGAAGCTACTGACTGAATGAAAGGAGCTGGCATCTCACTCTCTTTGAATCTTCTTTATCATGCTAGGATTAACAGGAAAAAGCTAAAAATTTCAGAATTGCACCGTGCAATGTGGAGATATTACTGTTTGTGCATTTACAATATTAATTGATTTTTGCCATTGAAAAACATGTTTTTCATATACCAGAAATGTTTGAAGCTACTGACTGAATGAAAGGAGCTGGCATCTTACTCTCTTTGAATCTTCTTTATCATGCTAGGATTAACAGGAAAAAGCTAAAAATTTCAGAATTGCACCTTGCAATGTGGAGATATTACTGTTTGTGCATTTACAATATTCATTGATTTTTGCCATTGAAAAACGTCCAGAAATGTTTGAAGCTACTGACTGAATGAAAGGAGCTGGCATCTCACTCTCTTTGAATCTTCTTTATCATGCTAGGATTAACAGGAAAAAGCTAAAAATTTCAGAATTGCACCTTGCAATGTGGAGATATTACTGTTTGTGCATTTACAATATTCATTGATTTTTGCCATTGAAAAACGTCCAGAAATGTTTGAAGCTACTGACTGAATGAAAGGAGCTGGCATCTCACTCTCTTTGAATCTTCTTTATCATGCTAGGATTAACAGGAAAAAGCTAAAAATTTCAGAATTGCACCTTGCAATGTGGAGATATTACTGTTTGTGCATTTACAATATTCATTGATTTTTGCCATTGAAAAACATGTTTTTCATATACCAGAAATGTTTGAAGCTACTGACTGAATGAAAGGAGCTGGCATCTCACTCTCTTTGAATCTTCTTTATCATGCTAGGATTAGCAGGAAAAAGCTAAAAATTTCAGAATTGCACCGTGCAATGTGGAGATATTACTGTTTGTGCATTTACAATATTCATTGATTTTTGCCATTGAAAAACATGTTTTTCATATACCAGAAATGTTTGAAGCTACTGACTGAATGAAAGGAGCTGGCATCTCACTCTCTTTGAATCTTCTTTATCATGCTAGGATTAACAGGAAAAGGCAAAAAATTTCAGAATTGCACCTTGCAATGTGGAGATATTACTGTTTGTGCATTTACAATATTCATTGATTTTTGCCATTGAAAAACGTCCAGAAATGTTTGAAGCTACTGACTGAATGAAAGGAGCTGGCATCTCCCTCTCTTTGAATCTTCTTTATCATGCTAGGATTAACAGGAAAAAGCAAAAAATTTCAGAATTGCACCTTGCAATGTGGAGATATTACTGTTTGTGCATTTACAATATTCATTGATTTTTGCCATTGAAAAACATGTTTTTCATATACCAGAAATGTTTGAAGCTACTGACTGAATGAAAGGAGCTGGCATCTCACTCTCTTTGAATCTTCTTTATCATGCTAGGATTAACAGGAAAAAGCTAAAAATTTCAGAATTGCACCGTGCAATGTGGAGATATTACTGTTTGTGCATTTACAATATTCATTGATTTTTGCCATTGAAAAACATGTTTTTCATATACCAGAAATGTTTGAAGCTACTGACTGAATGAAAGGAGCTGGCATCTCACTCTCTTTGAATCTTCTTTATCATGCTAGGATTAACAGAAAAAGCTAAAAATTTCAGAATTGCACCGTGCAATGTGGAGATATTACTGTTTGTGCATTTACAATATTCATTGATTTTTGCCATTGAAAAACATTTTTTTCATATACCAGAAATGTTTGAAGCTACTGACTGAATGAAAGGAGCTGGCATCTCACTCTCTTTGAATCTTCTTTATCATGCTAGGATTAGCAGGAAAAAGCAAAAAATTTCAAAATTGCACCTTGCAATGTGGAGATATTACTGTTTGTGCATTTACAATATTCATTGATTTTTGCCATTGAAAAACATGTTTTTCATATACCAGAAATGTTTGAAGCTACTGACTGAATGAAAGGAGCTGGCATCTCACTCTCTTTGAATCTTCTTTATCATGCTAGGATTAACAGGAAAAAGCTAAAAATTTCAGAATTGCACCGTGCAATGTGGAGATATTACTGTTTGTGCATTTACAATATTCATTGATTTTTGCCATTGAAAAACATGTTTTTCATATACCAGAAATGTTTGAAGCTACTGACTGAATGAAAGGAGCTGGCATCTCACTCTCTTTGAATCTTCTTTATCATGCTAGGATTAACAGGAAAAAGCTAAAAATTTCAGAATTGCACCGTGCAATGTGGAGATATTACTGTTTGTGCATTTACAATATTCATTGATTTTTGCCATTGAAAAACATGTTTTTCATATACCAGAAATGTTTGAAGCTACTGACTGAATGAAAGGAGCTGGCATCTCACTCTCTTTGAATCTTCTTTATCATGCTAGGATTAGCAGGAAAAAGCTAAAAATTTCAGAATTGCACCGTGCAATGTGGAGATATTACTGTTTGTGCATTTACAATATTCATTGATTTTTGCCATTGAAAAACATGTTTTTCATATACCAGAAATGTTTGAAGCTACTGACTGAATGAAAGGAGCTGGCATCTCACTCTCTTTGAATCTTCTTTATCATGCTAGGATTAGCAGGAAAAAGCTAAAAATTTCAGAATTGCACCGTGCAATGTGGAGATATTACTGTTTGTGCATTTACAATATTCATTGATTTTTGCCATTGAAAAACATGTTTTTCATATACCAGAAATGTTTGAAGCTACTGACTGAATGAAAGGAGCTGGCATCTCACTCTCTTTGAATCTTCTTTATCATGCTAGGATTAACAGGAAAAAGCTAAAAATTTCAGAATTGCACCGTGCAATGTGGAGATATTACTGTTTGTGCATTTACAATATTCATTGATTTTTGCCATTGAAAAACGTCCAGAAATGTTTGAAGCTACTGACTGAATGAAAGGAGCTGGCATCTCACTCTCTTTGAATCTTCTTTATCATGCTAGGATTAGCAGGAAAAATCAAAAATTTCAGAATTGCACCGTGCAATGTGGAGATATTACTGTTTGTGCATTTACAATATTCATTGATTTTTGCCATTGAAAAACATGTTTTTCATATACCAGAAATGTTTGAAGCTACTGACTGAATGAAAGGAGCTGGCATCTCACTCTCTTTGAATCTTCTTTATCATGCTAGGATTAGCAGGAAAAAGCTAAAAATTTCAGAATTGCACCGTGCAATGTGGAGATATTACTGTTTGTGCATTTACAATATTCATTGATTTTTGCCATTGAAAAACATGTTTTTCATATACCAGAAATGTTTGAAGCTACTGACTGAATGAAAGGAGCTGGCATCTCACTCTCTTTGAATCTTCTTTATCATGCTAGGATTAGCAGGAAAAAGCAAAAAATTTCAGAATTGCACCGTGCAATGTGGAGATATTACTGTTTGTGCATTTACAATATTCATTGATTTTTGCCATTGAAAAACGTCCAGAAATGTTTGAAGCTACTGACTGAATGAAAGGAGCTGGCATCTCACTCTCTTTGAATCTTCTTTATCATGCTAGGATTAACAGGAAAAAGCTAAAAATTTCAGAATTGCACCGTGCAATGTGGAGATATTACTGTTTGTGCATTTACAATATTCATTGATTTTTGCCATTGAAAAACATGTTTTTCATATACCAGAAATGTTTGAAGCTACTGACTGAATGAAAGGAGCTGGCATCTCACTCTCTTTGAATCTTCTTTATCATGCTAGGATTAGCAGGAAAAAGCAAAAAATTTCAGAATTGCACCGTGCAATGTGGAGATATTACTGTTTGTGCATTTACAATATTCATTGATTTTTGCCATTGAAAAACGTCCAGAAATGTTTGAAGCTACTGACTGAATGAAAGGAGCTGGCATCTCACTCTCTTTGAATCTTCTTTATCATGCTAGGATTAACAGGAAAAAGCTAAAAATTTCAGAATTGCACCGTGCAATGTGGAGATATTACTGTTTGTGCATTTACAATATTCATTGATTTTTGCCATTGAAAAACGTCCAGAAATGTTTGAAGCTACTGACTGAATGAAAGGAGCTGGCATCTCACTCTCTTTGAATCTTCTTTATCATGCTAGGATTAACAGGAAAAAGCTAAAAATTTCAGAATTGCACCGTGCAATGTGGAGATATTACTGTTTGTGCATTTACAATATTCATTGATTTTTGCCATTGAAAAACATGTTTTTCATATACCAGAAATGTTTGAAGCTACTGACTGAATGAAAGGAGCTGGCATCTCACTCTCTTTGAATCTTCTTTATCATGCTAGGATTAACAGGAAAAAGCTAAAAATTTCAGAATTGCACCGTGCAATGTGGAGATATTACTGTTTGTGCATTTACAATATTCATTGATTTTTGCCATTGAAAAACATGTTTTTCATATACCAGAAATGTTTGAAGCTACTGACTGAATGAAAGGAGCTGGCATCTCACTCTCTTTGAATCTTCTTTATCATGCTAGGATTAACAGGAAAAAGCTAAAAATTTCAGAATTGCACCTTGCAATGTGGAGATATTACTGTTTGTGCATTTACAATATTCATTGATTTTTGCCATTGAAAAACATCCAGAAATGTTTGAAGCTACTGACTGAATGAAAGGAGCTGGCATCTCACTCTCTTTGAATCTTCTTTATCATGCTAGGATTAGCAGGAAAAAGCAAAAAATTTCAGAATTGCACCGTGCAATGTGGAGATATTACTGTTTGTGCATTTACAATATTCATTGATTTTTGCGATTGAAAAACATGTTTTTCATATACCAGAAATGTTTGAAGCTACTGACTGAATGAAAGGAGCTGGCATCTCACTCTCTTTGAATCTTCTTTATCATGCTAGGATTAGCAGGAAAAAGCAAAAAATTTCAGAATTGCACCTTGCAATGTGGAGATATTACTGTTTGTGCATTTACAATATTCATTGATTTTTGCCATTGAAAAACATGTTTTTCATATACCAGAAATGTTTGAAGCTACTGACTGAATGAAAGGAGCTGGCATCTCACTCTCTTTGAATCTTCTTTATCATGCTAGGATTAACAGGAAAAAGCTAAAAATTTCAGAATTGCACCGTGCAATGTGGAGATATTACTGTTTGTGCATTTACAATATTCATTGATTTTTGCCATTGAAAAACATGTTTTTCATATACCAGAAATGTTTGAAGCTACTGACTGAATGAAAGGAGCTGGCATCTCACTCTCTTTGAATCTTCTTTATCATGCTAGGATTAGCAGGAAAAAGCTAAAAATTTCAGAATTGCACCTTGCAATGTGGAGATATTACTGTTTGTGCATTTACAATATTCATTGATTTTTGCCATTGAAAAACATGTTTTTCATATACCAGAAATGTTTGAAGCTACTGACTGAATGAAAGGAGCTGGCATCTCACTCTCTTTGAATCTTCTTTATCATGCTAGGATTAGCAGGAAAAAGCAAAAAATTTCAGAATTGCACCGTGCAATGTGGAGATATTACTGTTTGTGCATTTACAATATTCATTGATTTTTGCCATTGAAAAACATGTTTTTCATATACCAGAAATGTTTGAAGCTACTGACTGAATGAAAGGAGCTGGCATCTCACTCTCTTTGAATCTTCTTTATCATGCTAGGATTAACAGGAAAAAGCTAAAAATTTCAGAATTGCACCGTGCAATGTGGAGATATTACTGTTTGTGCATTTACAATATTCATTGATTTTTGCCATTGAAAAACGTCCAGAAATGTTTGAAGCTACTGACTGAATGAAAGGAGCTGGCATCTCACTCTCTTTGAATCTTCTTTATCATGCTAGGATTAGCAGGAAAAAGCTAAAAATTTCAGAATTGCACCGTGCAATGTGGAGATATTACTGTTTGTGCATTTACAATATTCATTGATTTTTGCCATTGAAAAACGTCCAGAAATGTTTGAAGCTACTGACTGAATGAAAGGAGCTGGCATCTCACTCTCTTTGAATCTTCTTTATCATGCTAGGATTAGCAGGAAAAAGCTAAAAATTTCAGAATTGCACCGTGCAATGTGGAGATATTACTGTTTGTGCATTTACAATATTCATTGATTTTTGCCATTGAAAAACATGTTTTTCATATACCAGAAATGTTTGAAGCTACTGACTGAATGAAAGGAGCTGGCATCTCACTCTCTTTGAATCTTCTTTATCATGCTAGGATTAACAGGAAAAAGCAAAAAATTTCAGAATTGCACCGTGCAATGTGGAGATATTACTGTTTGTGCATTTACAATATTCATTGATTTTTGCCATTGAAAAACGTCCAGAAATGTTTGAAGCTACTGACTGAATGAAAGGAGCTGGCATCTCACTCTCTTTGAATCTTCTTTATCATGCTAGGATTAACAGGAAAAAGCAAAAAATTTCAGAATTGCACCGTGCAATGTGGAAATATTACTGTTTGTGCATTTACAATATTCATTGATTTTTGCCATTGAAAAACGTCCAGAAATGTTTGAAGCTACTGACTGAATGAAAGGAGCTGGCATCTCACTCTCTTTGAATCTTCTTTATCATGCTAGGATTAGCAGGAAAAAGCTAAAAATTTCAGAATTGCACCTTGCAATGTGGAGATATTACTGTTTGTGCATTTACAATATTCATTGATTTTTGCCATTGAAAAACATGTTTTTCATATACCAGAAATGTTTGAAGCTACTGACTGAATGAAAGGAGCTGGCATCTCACTCTCTTTGAATCTTCTTTATCATGCTAGGATTAGCAGGAAAAAGCAAAAAATTTCAGAATTGCACCGTGCAATGTGGAGATATTACTGTTTGTGCATTTACAATATTCATTGATTTTTGCCATTGAAAAACGTCCAGAAATGTTTGAAGCTACTGACTGAATGAAAGGAGCTGGCATCTCACTCTCTTTGAATCTTCTTTATCATGCTAGGATTAGCAGGAAAAAGCTAAAAATTTCAGAATTGCACCGTGCAATGTGGAGATATTACTGTTTGTGCATTTACAATATTCATTGATTTTTGCCATTGAAAAACATGTTTTTCATATACCAGAAATGTTTGAAGCTACTGACTGAATGAAAGGAGCTGGCATCTCACTCTCTTTGAATCTTCTTTATCATGCTAGGATTAGCAGGAAAAAGCAAAAAATTTCAGAATTGCACCTTGCAATGTGGAGATATTACTGTTTGTGCATTTACAATATTCATTGATTTTTGCCATTGAAAAACATGTTTTTCATATACCAGAAATGTTTGAAGCTACTGACTGAATGAAAGGAGCTGGCATCTCACTCTCTTTGAATCTTCTTTATCATGCTAGGATTAGCAGGAAAAAGCAAAAAATTTCAGAATTGCACCGTGCAATGTGGAGATATTACTGTTTGTGCATTTACAATATTCATTGATTTTTGCCATTGAAAAACATGTTTTTCATATACCAGAAATGTTTGAAGCTACTGACTGAATGAAAGGAGCTGGCATCTCACTCTCTTTGAATCTTCTTTATCATGCTAGGATTAGCAGGAAAAAGCTAAAAATTTCAGAATTGCACCTTGCAATGTGGAGATATTACTGTTTGTGCATTTACAATATTCATTGATTTTTGCCATTGAAAAACATGTTTTTCATATACCAGAAATGTTTGAAGCTACTGACTGAATGAAAGGAGCTGGCATCTCACTCTCTTTGAATCTTCTTTATCATGCTAGGATTAACAGGAAAAAGCTAAAAATTTCAGAATTGCACCGTGCAATGTGGAGATATTACTGTTTGTGCATTTACAATATTCATTGATTTTTGCCATTGAAAAACGTCCAGAAATGTTTGAAGCTACTGACTGAATGAAAGGAGCTGGCATCTCACTCTCTTTGAATCTTCTTTATCATGCTAGGATTAGCAGGAAAAAGCAAAAAATTTCAGAATTGCACCTTGCAATGTGGAGATATTACTGTTTGTGCATTTACAATATTTATTGATTTTTGCCATTGAAAAACGTCCAGAAATGTTTGAAGCTACTGACTGAATGAAAGGAGCTGGCATCTCACTCTCTTTGAATCTTCTTTATCATGCTAGGATTAGCAGGAAAAAGCAAAAAATTTCAGAATTGCACCGTGCAATGTGGAGATATTACTGTTTGTGCATTTACAATATTCATTGATTTTTGCCATTGAAAAACGTCCAGAAATGTTTGAAGCTACTGACTGAATGAAAGGAGCTGGCATCTCACTCTCTTTGAATCTTCTTTATGATGCTAGGATTAACAGGAAAAAGCTAAAAATTTCAGAATTGCACCGTGCAATGTGGAGATATTACTGTTTGTGCATTTACAATATTCATTGATTTTTGCCATTGAAAAACATGTTTTTCATATACCAGAAATGTTTGAAGCTACTGACTGAATGAAAGGAGCTGGCATCTCACTCTCTTTGAATCTTCTTTATCATGCTAGGATTAACAGGAAAAAGCTAAAAATTTCAGAATTGCACCGTGCAATGTGGAGATATTACTGTTTGTGCATTTACAATATTCATTGATTTTTGCCATTGAAAAACATGTTTTTCATATACCAGAAATGTTTGAAGCTACTGACTGAATGAAAGGAGCTGGCATCTCACTCTCTTTGAATCTTCTTTATCATGCTAGGATTAGCAGGAAAAAGCAAAAAATTTCAGAATTGCACCTTGCAATGTGGAGATATTACTGTTTGTGCATTTACAATATTCATTGATTTTTGCCATTGAAAAACATGTTTTTCATATACCAGAAATGTTTGAAGCTACTGACTGAATGAAAGGAGCTGGCATCTCACTCTCTTTGAATCTTCTTTATCATGCTAGGATTAGCAGGAAAAAGCAAAAAATTTCAGAATTGCACCGTGCAATGTGGAGATATTACTGTTTGTGCATTTACAATATTCATTGATTTTTGCCATTGAAAAACGTCCAGAAATGTTTGAAGCTACTGACTGAATGAAAGGAGCTGGCATCTCACTCTCTTTGAATCTTCTTTATCATGCTAGGATTAACAGGAAAAAGCAAAAAATTTCAGAATTGCACCGTGCAATGTGGAGATATTACTGTTTGTGCATTTACAATATTCATTGATTTTTGCCATTGAAAAACGTTATCCAGAAATGTTTGAAGCTACTGACTGAATGAAAGGAGCTGGCATCTCACTCTCTTTGAATCTTCTTTATCATGCTAGGATTAACAGGAAAAAGCTAAAAATTTCAGAATTGCACCGTGCAATGTGGAGATATTACTGTTTGTGCATTTACAATATTCATTGATTTTTGCCATTGAAAAACATGTTTTTCATATACCAGAAATGTTTGAAGCTACTGACTGAATGAAAGGAGCTGGCATCTCACTCTCTTTGAATCTTCTTTATCATGCTAGAATTAACAGGAAAAAGCTAAAAATTTCAGAATTGCACCGTGCAATGTGGAGATATTACTGTTTGTGCATTTACAATATTCATTGATTTTTGCCATTGAAAAACATGTTTTTCATATACCAGAAATGTTTGAAGCTACTGACTGAATGAAAGGAGCTGGCATCTCACTCTCTTTGAATCTTCTTTATCATGCTAGGATTAGCAGGAAAAAGCAAAAAATTTCAGAATTGCACCGTGCAATGTGGAGATATTACTGTTTGTGCATTTACAATATTCATTGATTTTTGCCATTGAAAAACGTTTCATATACCAGAAATGTTTGAAGCTACTGACTGAATGAAAGGAGCTGGCATCTCACTCTCTTTGAATCTTCTTTATCATGCTAGGATTAGCAGGAAAAAGCTAAAAATTTCAGAATTGCACCTTGCAATGTGGAGATATTACTGTTTGTGCATTTACAATATTCATTGATTTTTGCCATTGAAAAACATGTTTTTCATATACCAGAAATGTTTGAAGCTACTGACTGAATGAAAGGAGCTGGCATCTCACTCTCTTTGAATCTTCTTTATCATGCTAGGATTAACAGGAAAAAGCTAAAAATTTCAGAATTGCAGTGCGCCATGCAATGTGGAGATATTACTGTTTGTGCATTTACAATATTCATTGATTTTTGCCATTGAAAAACATGTTTTTCATATACCAGAAATGTTTGAAGCTACTGACTGAATGAAAGGAGCTGGCATCTCACTCTCTTTGAATCTTCTTTATCATGCTAGGATTAGCAGGAAAAAGCAAAAAATTTCAGAATTGCACCTTGCAATGTGGAGATATTACTGTTTGTGCATTTACAATATTCATTGATTTTTGCCATTGAAAAACATGTTTTTCATATACCAGAAATGTTTGAAGCTACTGACTGAATGAAAGGAGCTGGCATCTCACTCTCTTTGAATCTTCTTTATCATGCTAGGATTAGCAGGAAAAAGCAAAAAATTTCAGAATTGCACCTTGCAATGTGGAGATATTACTGTTTGTGCATTTACAATATTCATTGATTTTTGCCATTGAAAAACATGTTTTTCATATACCAGAAATGTTTGAAGCTACTGACTGAATGAAAGGAGCTGGCATCTCACTCTCTTTGAATCTTCTTTATCATGCTAGGATTAGCAGGAAAAAGCTAAAAATTTCAGAATTGCACCCTCTCTGCAATGTGGAGATATTACTGTTTGTGCATTTACAATATTCATTGATTTTTGCCATTGAAAAACATGTTTTTCATATACCAGAAATGTTTGAAGCTACTGACTGAATGAAAGGAGCTGGCATCTCACTCTCTTTGAATCTTCTTTATCATGCTAGGATTAGCAGGAAAAAGCTAAAAATTTCAGAATTGCACCTTGCAATGTGGAGATATTACTGTTTGTGCATTTACAATATTCATTGATTTTTGCCATTGAAAAACATGTTTTTCATATACCAGAAATGTTTGAAGCTACTGACTGAATGAAAGGAGCTGGCATCTCACTCTCTTTGAATCTTCTTTATCATGCTAGGATTAGCAGGAAAAAGCAAAAAATTTCAGAATTGCACCTTTGCAAGTGGAGTGCATTTACAATATTCATTGATTTTTGCCATTGAAAAACATGTTTTTCATATACCAGAAATGTTTGAAGCTACTGACTGAATGAAAGGAGCTGGCATCTCACTCTCTTTGAATCTTCTTTATCATGCTAGGATTAGCAGGAAAAAGGCAAAAAAATTTCAGAATTGC
>NW_027368026.1:0-52842 GCF_046119375.1 Phyllobates terribilis | reverse complement strand
TTACAATATTCATTGATTTTTGCCATTGAAAAACATGTTTTTCATATACCAGAAATGTTTGAAGCTACTGACTGAATGAAAGGAGCTGGCATCTCACTCTCTTTGAATCTTCTTTATCATGCTAGGATTAACAGGAAAAAGCTAAAAATTTCAGAATTGCACCGTGCAATGTGGAGATATTACTGTTTGTGCATTTACAATATTCATTGATTTTTGCCATTGAAAAACATGTTTTTCATATACCAGAAATGTTTGAAGCTACTGACTGAATGAAAGGAGCTGGCATCTCACTCTCTTTGAATCTTCTTTATCATGCTAGGATTAGCAGGAAAAAGCAAAAAATTTCAGAATTGCACCTTGCAATGCGGAGATATTACTGTTTGTGCATTTACAATATTCATTGATTTTTGCCATTGAAAAACATGTTTTTCATATACCAGAAATGTTTGAAGCTACTGACTGAATGAAAGGAGCTGGCATCTCACTCTCTTTGAATCTTCTTTATCATGCTAGGATTAGCAGGAAAAGCAAAAAATTTCAGAATTGCACTTTGCAATGTGGAGATATTACTGTTTGTGCATTTACAATATTCATTGATTTTTGCCATTGAAAAACATGTTTTTCATATACCAGAAATGTTTGAAGCTACTGACTGAATGAAAGGAGCTGGCATCTCACTCTCTTTGAATCTTCTTTATCATGCTAGGATTAACAGGAAAAAGCTAAAATTTCAGAATTGCACTGTGCAATGTGGAGATATTACTGTTTGTGCATTTACAATATTCATTGATTTTTGCCATTGAAAAACGTTTTTCATATACCAGAAATGTTTGAAGCTACTGACTGAATAAAAGGAGCTGGCATCTCACTCTCTTTGAATCTTCTTTATCATGCTAGGATTAGCAGGAAAAAGCAAAAAATTTCAGAATTGCACTTTGCAATGTGGAGATATTACTGTTTGTGCATTTACAATATTCATTGATTTTTGCCATTGAAAAACATGTTTTTCATATACCAGAAATGTTTGAAGCTACTGACTGAATGAAAGGAGCTGGCATCTCACTCTCTTTGAATCTTCTTTATCATGCTAGGATTAACAGGAAAAAGCTAAAAATTTCAGAATTGCACCGTGCAATGTGGAGATATTACTGTTTGTGCATTTACAATATTCATTGATTTTTGCCATTGAAAAACATGTTTTTCATATACCAGAAATGTTTGAAGCTACTGACTGAATGAAAGGAGCTGGCATCTCACTCTCTTTGAATCTTCTTTATCATGCTAGGATTAGCAGGAAAAAGCAAAAAATTTCAGAATTGCACCTTGCAATGCGGAGATATTACTGTTTGTGCATTTACAATATTCATTGATTTTTGCCATTGAAAAACGTTTTTCATATACCAGAAATGTTTGAAGCTACTGACTGAATGAAAGGAGCTGGCATCTCACTCTCTTTGAATCTTCTTTATCATGCTAGGATTAACAGGAAAAAGCAAAAATTTCAGAATTGCACCTTGCAATGTGGAGATATTACTGTTTGTGCATTTACAATATTCATTGATTTTTGCCATTGAAAAACGTTTTTCTAACAGGAAAAAGCTAAAAATTTCAGAATTGCACCGTGCAATGTGGAGATATTACTGTTTGTGCATTTACAATATTCATTGATTTTTGCCATTGAAAAAACGTTTTTCATATACCAGAAATGTTTGAAGCTACTGACTGAATAAAAGGAGCTGGCATCTCACTCTCTTTGAATCTTCTTTATCATGCTAGGATTAGCAGGAAAAAGCAAAAAATTTCAGAATTGCACCTTGCAATGTGGAGATATTACTGTTTGTGCATTTACAATATTCATTGATTTTTGCCATTGAAAAACATGTTTTTCATATACCAGAAATGTTTGAAGCTACTGACTGAATGAAAGGAGCTGGCATCTCACTCTCTTTGAATCTTCTTTATCATGCTAGGATTAACAGGAAAAAGCTAAAAATTTCAGAATTGCACCGTGCAATGTGGAGATATTACTGTTTGTGCATTTACAATATTCATTGATTTTTGCCATTGAAAAACATGTTTTTCATATACCAGAAATGTTTGAAGCTACTGACTGAATGAAAGGAGCTGGCATCTCACTCTCTTTGAATCTTCTTTATCATGCTAGGATTAACAGGAAAAAGCTAAAAATTTCAGAATTGCACCGTGCAATGTGGAGATATTACTGTTTGTGCATTTACAATATTCATTGATTTTTGCCATTGAAAAACATGTTTTTCATATACCAGAAATGTTTGAAGCTACTGACTGAATGAAAGGAGCTGGCATCTCACTCTCTTTGAATCTTCTTTATCATGCTAGGATTAACAGGAAAAAGCTAAAAATTTCAGAATTGCACCGTGCAATGTGGAGATATTACTGTTTGTGCATTTACAATATTCATTGATTTTTGCCATTGAAAAACATGTTTTTCATATACCAGAAATGTTTGAAGCTACTGACTGAATGAAAGGAGCTGGCATCTCACTCTCTTTGAATCTTCTTTATCATGCTAGGATTAACAGGAAAAAGCTAAAAATTTCAGAATTGCACCGTGCAATGTGGAGATATTACTGTTTGTGCATTTACAATATTCATTGATTTTTGCCATTGAAAAACATGTTTTTCATATACCAGAAATGTTTGAAGCTACTGACTGAATGAAAGGAGCTGGCATCTCACTCTCTTTGAATCTTCTTTATCATGCTAGGATTAACAGGAAAAAGCTAAAAATTTCAGAATTGCACCGTGCAATGTGGAGATATTACTGTTTGTGCATTTACAATATTCATTGATTTTTGCCATTGAAAAACATGTTTTTCATATACCAGAAATGTTTGAAGCTACTGACTGAATGAAAGGAGCTGGCATCTCACTCTCTTTGAATCTTCTTTATCATGCTAGGATTAACAGGAAAAAGCTAAAAATTTCAGAATTGCACCGTGCAATGTGGAGATATTACTGTTTGTGCATTTACAATATTCATTGATTTTTGCCATTGAAAAACATGTTTTTCATATACCAGAAATGTTTGAAGCTACTGACTGAATGAAAGGAGCTGGCATCTCACTCTCTTTGAATCTTCTTTATCATGCTAGGATTAGCAGGAAAAAGCAAAAAATTTCAGAATTGCACCTTGCAATGCGGAGATATTACTGTTTGTGCATTTACAATATTCATTGATTTTTGCCATTGAAAAACGTTTTTCATATACCAGAAATGTTTGAAGCTACTGACTGAATGAAAGGAGCTGGCATCTCACTCTCTTTGAATCTTCTTTATCATGCTAGGATTAACAGGAAAAAGCAAAAAATTTCAGAATTGCACCTTGCAATGTGGAGATATTACTGTTTGTGCATTTACAATATTCATTGATTTTTGCCATTGAAAAACGTTTTTCATATACCAGAAATGTTTGAAGCTACTGACTGAATGAAAGGAGCTGGCATCTCACTCTCTTTGAATCTTTATCATGCTAGGATTAGCAGGAAAAAGCAAAAAATTTCAGAATTGCACCTTGCAATGTGGAGATATTACTGTTTGTGCATTTACAATATTCATTGATTTTTGCCATTGAAAAACATGTTTTTCATATACCAGAAATGTTTGAAGCTACTGACTGAATGAAAGGAGCTGGCATCTCACTCTCTTTGAATCTTCTTTATCATGCTAGGATTAACAGGAAAAAGCAAAAAATTTCAGAATTGCACCTTGCAATGTGGAGATATTACTGTTTGTGCATTTACAATATTCATTGATTTTTGCCATTGAAAAACGTTTTTCTAACAGGAAAAAGCTAAAAATTTCAGAATTGCACCGTGCAATGTGGAGATATTACTGTTTGTGCATTTACAATATTCATTGATTTTTGCCATTGAAAAACGTTTTTCATATACCAGAAATGTTTGAAGCTACTGACTGAATAAAAGGAGCTGGCATCTCACTCTCTTTGAATCTTCTTTATCATGCTAGGATTAGCAGGAAAAAGCAAAAAATTTCAGAATTGCACCTTGCAATGTGGAGATATTACTGTTTGTGCATTTACAATATTCATTGATTTTTGCCATTGAAAAACATGTTTTTCATATACCAGAAATGTTTGAAGCTACTGACTGAATGAAAGGAGCTGGCATCTCACTCTCTTTGAATCTTCTTTATCATGCTAGGATTAACAGGAAAAAGCAAAAAATTTCAGAATTGCACCTTGCAATGTGGAGATATTACTGTTTGTGCATTTACAATATTCATTGATTTTTGCCATTGAAAAACATGTTTTTCATATACCAGAAATGTTTGAAGCTACTGACTGAATGAAAGGAGCTGGCATCTCACTCTCTTTGAATCTTCTTTATCATGCTAGGATTAACAGGAAAAAGCTAAAAATTTCAGAATTGCACCGTGCAATGTGGAGATATTACTGTTTGTGCATTTACAATATTCATTGATTTTTGCCATTGAAAAACATGTTTTTCATATACCAGAAATGTTTGAAGCTACTGACTGAATGAAAGGAGCTGGCATCTCACTCTCTTTGAATCTTCTTTATCATGCTAGGATTAACAGGAAAAAGCTAAAAATTTCAGAATTGCACCGTGCAATGTGGAGATATTACTGTTTGTGCATTTACAATATTCATTGATTTTTGCCATTGAAAAACATGTTTTTCATATACCAGAAATGTTTGAAGCTACTGACTGAATGAAAGGAGCTGGCATCTCACTCTCTTTGAATCTTCTTTATCATGCTAGGATTAACAGGAAAAAGCTAAAAATTTCAGAATTGCACCGTGCAATGTGGAGATATTACTGTTTGTGCATTTACAATATTCATTGATTTTTGCCATTGAAAAACATGTTTTTCATATACCAGAAATGTTTGAAGCTACTGACTGAATGAAAGGAGCTGGCATCTCACTCTCTTTGAATCTTCTTTATCATGCTAGGATTAACAGGAAAAAGCAAAAAATTTCAGAATTGCACCTTGCAATGTGGAGATATTACTGTTTGTGCATTTACAATATTCATTGATTTTTGCCATTGAAAAACATGTTTTTCATATACCAGAAATGTTTGAAGCTACTGACTGAATGAAAGGAGCTGGCATCTCACTCTCTTTGAATCTTTATCATGCTAGGATTAACAGGAAAAAGCTAAAAATTTCAGAATTGCACCGTGCAATGTGGAGATATTACTGTTTGTGCATTTACAATATTCATTGATTTTTGCCATTGAAAAACATGTTTTTCATATACCAGAAATGTTTGAAGCTACTGACTGAATGAAAGGAGCTGGCATCTCACTCTCTTTGAATCTTCTTTATCATGCTAGGATTAGCAGGAAAAAGCTAAAAATTTCAGAATTGCACCGTGCAATGTGGAGATATTACTGTTTGTGCATTTACAATATTCATTGATTTTTGCCATTGAAAAACATGTTTTTCATATACCAGAAATGTTTGAAGCTACTGACTGAATGAAAGGAGCTGGCATCTCACTCTCTTTGAATCTTCTTTATCATGCTAGGATTAGCAGGAAAAAGCAAAAAATTTCAGAATTGCACCTTGCAATGCGGAGATATTACTGTTTGTGCATTTACAATATTCATTGATTTTTGCCATTGAAAAACATGTTTTTCATATACCAGAAATGTTTGAAGCTACTGACTGAATGAAAGGAGCTGGCATCTCACTCTCTTTGAATCTTCTTTATCATGCTAGGATTAGCAGGAAAAAGCAAAAAATTTCAGAATTGCACTTTGCAATGTGGAGATATTACTGTTTGTGCATTTACAATATTCATTGATTTTTGCCATTGAAAAACATGTTTTTCATATACCAGAAATGTTTGAAGCTACTGACTGAATGAAAGGAGCTGGCATCTCACTCTCTTTGAATCTTCTTTATCATGCTAGGATTAACAGGAAAAAGCTAAAAATTTCAGAATTGCACCGTGCAATGTGGAGATATTACTGTTTGTGCATTTACAATATTCATTGATTTTTGCCATTGAAAAACGTTTTTCATATACCAGAAATGTTTGAAGCTACTGACTGAATAAAAGGAGCTGGCATCTCACTCTCTTTGAATCTTCTTTATCATGCTAGGATTAGCAGGAAAAAGCAAAAAATTTCAGAATTGCACTTTGCAATGTGGAGATATTACTGTTTGTGCATTTACAATATTCATTGATTTTTGCCATTGAAAAACATGTTTTTCATATACCAGAAATGTTTGAAGCTACTGACTGAATGAAAGGAGCTGGCATCTCACTCTCTTTGAATCTTCTTTATCATGCTAGGATTAACAGGAAAAAGCTAAAAATTTCAGAATTGCACCGTGCAATGTGGAGATATTACTGTTTGTGCATTTACAATATTCATTGATTTTTGCCATTGAAAAACTTGTTTTTCATATACCAGAAATGTTTGAAGCTACTGACTGAATAAAAGGAGCTGGCATCTCACTCTCTTTGAATCTTCTTTATCATGCTAGGATTAGCAGGAAAAAGCAAAAAATTTCAGAATTGCACCTTGCAATGTGGAGATATTACTGTTTGTGCATTTACAATATTCATTGATTTTTGCCATTGAAAAACATGTTTTTCATATACCAGAAATGTTTGAAGCTACTGACTGAATGAAAGGAGCTGGCATCTCACTCTCTTTGAATCTTCTTTATCATGCTAGGATTAACAGGAAAAGCAAAAAATTTCAGAATTGCACCTTGCAATGTGGAGATATTACTGTTTGTGCATTTACAATATTCATTGATTTTTGCCATTGAAAAACATGTTTTTCATATACCAGAAATGTTTGAAGCTACTGACTGAATGAAAGGAGCTGGCATCTCACTCTCTTTGAATCTTCTTTATCATGCTAGGATTAACAGGAAAAAGCAAAAAATTTCAGAATTGCACCTTGCAATGTGGAGATATTACTGTTTGTGCATTTACAATATTCATTGATTTTTGCCATTGAAAAACGTTTTTCTAACAGGAAAAAGCTAAAAATTTCAGAATTGCACCGTGCAATGTGGAGATATTACTGTTTGTGCATTTACAATATTCATTGATTTTTGCCATTGAAAAACTGTTTTCATATACCAGAAATGTTTGAAGCTACTGACTGAATAGAAAGGAGCTGGCATCTCACTCTCTTTGAATCTTCTTTATCATGCTAGGATTAGCAGGAAAAAGCAAAAAATTTCAGAATTGCACCTTGCAATGTGGAGATATTACTGTTTGTGCATTTACAATATTCATTGATTTTTGCCATTGAAAAACATGTTTTTCATATACCAGAAATGTTTGAAGCTACTGACTGAATGAAAGGAGCTGGCATCTCACTCTCTTTGAATCTTCTTTATCATGCTAGGATTAACAGGAAAAAGCAAAAAATTTCAGAATTGCACCTTGCAATGTGGAGATATTACTGTTTGTGCATTTACAATATTCATTGATTTTTGCCATTGAAAAACATGTTTTTCATATACCAGAAATGTTTGAAGCTACTGACTGAATGAAAGGAGCTGGCATCTCACTCTCTTTGAATCTTCTTTATCATGCTAGGATTAACAGGAAAAAGCTAAAAATTTCAGAATTGCACCGTGCAATGTGGAGATATTACTGTTTGTGCATTTACAATATTCATTGATTTTTGCCATTGAAAAACATGTTTTTCATATACCAGAAATGTTTGAAGCTACTGACTGAATGAAAGGAGCTGGCATCTCACTCTCTTTGAATCTTCTTTATCATGCTAGGATTAACAGGAAAAAGCTAAAAATTTCAGAATTGCACCGTGCAATGTGGAGATATTACTGTTTGTGCATTTACAATATTCATTGATTTTTGCCATTGAAAAACATGTTTTTCATATACCAGAAATGTTTGAAGCTACTGACTGAATGAAAGGAGCTGGCATCTCACTCTCTTTGAATCTTCTTTATCATGCTAGGATTAACAGGAAAAAGCTAAAAATTTCAGAATTGCACCGTGCAATGTGGAGATATTACTGTTTGTGCATTTACAATATTCATTGATTTTTGCCATTGAAAAACATGTTTTTCATATACCAGAAATGTTTGAAGCTACTGACTGAATGAAAGGAGCTGGCATCTCACTCTCTTTGAATCTTCTTTATCATGCTAGGATTAACAGGAAAAAGCAAAAAATTTCAGAATTGCACCTTGCAATGTGGAGATATTACTGTTTGTGCATTTACAATATTCATTGATTTTTGCCATTGAAAAACATGTTTTTCATATACCAGAAATGTTTGAAGCTACTGACTGAATGAAAGGAGCTGGCATCTCACTCTCTTTGAATCTTTATCATGCTAGGATTAACAGGAAAAAGCTAAAAATTTCAGAATTGCACCGTGCAATGTGGAGATATTACTGTTTGTGCATTTACAATATTCATTGATTTTTGCCATTGAAAAACATGTTTTTCATATACCAGAAATGTTTGAAGCTACTGACTGAATGAAAGGAGCTGGCATCTCACTCTCTTTGAATCTTCTTTATCATGCTAGGATTAGCAGGAAAAAGCTAAAAATTTCAGAATTGCACCGTGCAATGTGGAGATATTACTGTTTGTGCATTTACAATATTCATTGATTTTTGCCATTGAAAAACATGTTTTTCATATACCAGAAATGTTTGAAGCTACTGACTGAATGAAAGGAGCTGGCATCTCACTCTCTTTGAATCTTCTTTATCATGCTAGGATTAGCAGGAAAAAGCAAAAAATTTCAGAATTGCACCTTGCAATGCGGAGATATTACTGTTTGTGCATTTACAATATTCATTGATTTTTGCCATTGAAAAACATGTTTTTCATATACCAGAAATGTTTGAAGCTACTGACTGAATGAAAGGAGCTGGCATCTCACTCTCTTTGAATCTTCTTTATCATGCTAGGATTAGCAGGAAAAAGCAAAAAATTTCAGAATTGCACTTTGCAATGTGGAGATATTACTGTTTGTGCATTTACAATATTCATTGATTTTTGCCATTGAAAAACATGTTTTCATATACCAGAAATGTTTGAAGCTACTGACTGAATGAAAGGAGCTGGCATCTCACTCTCTTTGAATCTTCTTTATCATGCTAGGATTAACAGGAAAAAGCTAAAAATTTCAGAATTGCACCGTGCAATGTGGAGATATTACTGTTTGTGCATTTACAATATTCATTGATTTTTGCCATTGAAAAACGTTTTTCATATACCAGAAATGTTTGAAGCTACTGACTGAATAAAAGGAGCTGGCATCTCACTCTCTTTGAATCTTCTTTATCATGCTAGGATTAGCAGGAAAAAGCAAAAAATTTCAGAATTGCACTTTGCAATGTGGAGATATTACTGTTTGTGCATTTACAATATTCATTGATTTTTGCCATTGAAAAACATGTTTTTCATATACCAGAAATGTTTGAAGCTACTGACTGAATGAAAGGAGCTGGCATCTCACTCTCTTTGAATCTTCTTTATCATGCTAGGATTAACAGGAAAAAGCTAAAAATTTCAGAATTGCACCGTGCAATGTGGAGATATTACTGTTTGTGCATTTACAATATTCATTGATTTTTGCCATTGAAAAACGTTTTTCATATACCAGAAATGTTTGAAGCTACTGACTGAATAAAAGGAGCTGGCATCTCACTCTCTTTGAATCTTCTTTATCATGCTAGGATTAGCAGGAAAAAGCAAAAAATTTCAGAATTGCACCTTGCAATGTGGAGATATTACTGTTTGTGCATTTACAATATTCATTGATTTTTGCCATTGAAAAACATGTTTTTCATATACCAGAAATGTTTGAAGCTACTGACTGAATGAAAGGAGCTGGCATCTCACTCTCTTTGAATCTTCTTTATCATGCTAGGATTAACAGGAAAAAGCAAAAATTTCAGAATTGCACCTTGCAATGTGGAGATATTACTGTTTGTGCATTTACAATATTCATTGATTTTTGCCATTGAAAAACATGTTTTTCATATACCAGAAATGTTTGAAGCTACTGACTGAATGAAAGGAGCTGGCATCTCACTCTCTTTGAATCTTCTTTATCATGCTAGGATTAACAGGAAAAAGCTAAAAATTTCAGAATTGCACCGTGCAATGTGGAGATATTACTGTTTGTGCATTTACAATATTCATTGATTTTTGCCATTGAAAAACATGTTTTTCATATACCAGAAATGTTTGAAGCTACTGACTGAATGAAAGGAGCTGGCATCTCACTCTCTTTGAATCTTCTTTATCATGCTAGGATTAACAGGAAAAAGCTAAAAATTTCAGAATTGCACCGTGCAATGTGGAGATATTACTGTTTGTGCATTTACAATATTCATTGATTTTTGCCATTGAAAAACATGTTTTTCATATACCAGAAATGTTTGAAGCTACTGACTGAATGAAAGGAGCTGGCATCTCACTCTCTTTGAATCTTCTTTATCATGCTAGGATTAGCAGGAAAAAGCTAAAAATTTCAGAATTGCACCGTGCAATGTGGAGATATTACTGTTTGTGCATTTACAATATTCATTGATTTTTGCCATTGAAAAACATGTTTTTCATATACCAGAAATGTTTGAAGCTACTGACTGAATGAAAGGAGCTGGCATCTCACTCTCTTTGAATCTTCTTTATCATGCTAGGATTAACAGGAAAAAGCAAAAAATTTCAGAATTGCACCTTGCAATGTGGAGATATTACTGTTTGTGCATTTACAATATTCATTGATTTTTGCCATTGAAAAACATGTTTTTCATATACCAGAAATGTTTGAAGCTACTGACTGAATGAAAGGAGCTGGCATCTCACTCTCTTTGAATCTTTATCATGCTAGGATTAACAGGAAAAAGCTAAAAATTTCAGAATTGCACCGTGCAATGTGGAGATATTACTGTTTGTGCATTTACAATATTCATTGATTTTTGCCATTGAAAAACATGTTTTTCATATACCAGAAATGTTTGAAGCTACTGACTGAATGAAAGGAGCTGGCATCTCACTCTCTTTGAATCTTCTTTATCATGCTAGGATTAGCAGGAAAAAGCTAAAAATTTCAGAATTGCACCGTGCAATGTGGAGATATTACTGTTTGTGCATTTACAATATTCATTGATTTTTGCCATTGAAAAACATGTTTTTCATATACCAGAAATGTTTGAAGCTACTGACTGAATGAAAGGAGCTGGCATCTCACTCTCTTTGAATCTTCTTTATCATGCTAGGATTAGCAGGAAAAAGCAAAAAATTTCAGAATTGCACCTTGCAATGCGGAGATATTACTGTTTGTGCATTTACAATATTCATTGATTTTTGCCATTGAAAAACATGTTTTTCATATACCAGAAATGTTTGAAGCTACTGACTGAATGAAAGGAGCTGGCATCTCACTCTCTTTGAATCTTCTTTATCATGCTAGGATTAGCAGGAAAAAGCAAAAAATTTCAGAATTGCACTTTGCAATGTGGAGATATTACTGTTTGTGCATTTACAATATTCATTGATTTTTGCCATTGAAAAACATGTTTTTCATATACCAGAAATGTTTGAAGCTACTGACTGAATGAAAGGAGCTGGCATCTCACTCTCTTTGAATCTTCTTTATCATGCTAGGATTAACAGGAAAAAGCTAAAAATTTCAGAATTGCACCGTGCAATGTGGAGATATTACTGTTTGTGCATTTACAATATTCATTGATTTTTGCCATTGAAAAACGTTTTTCATATACCAGAAATGTTTGAAGCTACTGACTGAAGGAGCTGGCATCTCACTCTCTTTGAATCTTCTTTATCATGCTAGGATTAGCAGGAAAAAGCAAAAAATTTCAGAATTGCACTTTGCAATGTGGAGATATTACTGTTTGTGCATTTACAATATTCATTGATTTTTGCCATTGAAAAACATGTTTTTCATATACCAGAAATGTTTGAAGCTACTGACTGAATGAAAGGAGCTGGCATCTCACTCTCTTTGAATCTTCTTTATCATGCTAGGATTAGCAGGAAAAAGCTAAAAATTTCAGAATTGCACCGTGCAATGTGGAGATATTACTGTTTGTGCATTTACAATATTCATTGATTTTTGCCATTGAAAAACATGTTTTTCATATACCAGAAATGTTTGAAGCTACTGACTGAATGAAAGGAGCTGGCATCTCACTCTCTTTGAATCTTCTTTATCATGCTAGGATTAACAGGAAAAAGCAAAAAATTTCAGAATTGCACCTTGCAATGTGGAGATATTACTGTTTGTGCATTTACAATATTCATTGATTTTTGCCATTGAAAAACATGTTTTTCATATACCAGAAATGTTTGAAGCTACTGACTGAATGAAAGGAGCTGGCATCTCACTCTCTTTGAATCTTTATCATGCTAGGATTAACAGGAAAAAGCTAAAAATTTCAGAATTGCACCGTGCAATGTGGAGATATTACTGTTTGTGCATTTACAATATTCATTGATTTTTGCCATTGAAAAACATGTTTTTCATATACCAGAAATGTTTGAAGCTACTGACTGAATGAAAGGAGCTGGCATCTCACTCTCTTTGAATCTTCTTTATCATGCTAGGATTAGCAGGAAAAAGCTAAAAATTTCAGAATTGCACCGTGCAATGTGGAGATATTACTGTTTGTGCATTTACAATATTCATTGATTTTTGCCATTGAAAAACATGTTTTTCATATACCAGAAATGTTTGAAGCTACTGACTGAATGAAAGGAGCTGGCATCTCACTCTCTTTGAATCTTCTTTATCATGCTAGGATTAGCAGGAAAAAGCAAAAAATTTCAGAATTGCACCTTGCAATGCGGAGATATTACTGTTTGTGCATTTACAATATTCATTGATTTTTGCCATTGAAAAACATGTTTTTCATATACCAGAAATGTTTGAAGCTACTGACTGAATGAAAGGAGCTGGCATCTCACTCTCTTTGAATCTTCTTTATCATGCTAGGATTAGCAGGAAAAAGCAAAAAATTTCAGAATTGCACTTTGCAATGTGGAGATATTACTGTTTGTGCATTTACAATATTCATTGATTTTTGCCATTGAAAAACATGTTTTTCATATACCAGAAATGTTTGAAGCTACTGACTGAATGAAAGGAGCTGGCATCTCACTCTCTTTGAATCTTCTTTATCATGCTAGGATTAACAGGAAAAAGCTAAAAATTTCAGAATTGCACCGTGCAATGTGGAGATATTACTGTTTGTGCATTTACAATATTCATTGATTTTTGCCATTGAAAAACGTTTTTCATATACCAGAAATGTTTGAAGCTACTGACTGAATAAAAGGAGCTGGCATCTCACTCTCTTTGAATCTTCTTTATCATGCTAGGATTAGCAGGAAAAAGCAAAAAATTTCAGAATTGCACCTTGCAATGTGGAGATATTACTGTTTGTGCATTTACAATATTCATTGATTTTTGCCATTGAAAAACATGTTTTTCATATACCAGAAATGTTTGAAGCTACTGACTGAATGAAAGGAGCTGGCATCTCACTCTCTTTGAATCTTCTTTATCATGCTAGGATTAACAGGAAAAAGCAAAAAATTTCAGAATTGCACCTTGCAATGTGGAGATATTACTGTTTGTGCATTTACAATATTCATTGATTTTTGCCATTGAAAAACATGTTTTTCATATACCAGAAATGTTTGAAGCTACTGACTGAATGAAAGGAGCTGGCATCTCACTCTCTTTGAATCTTCTTTATCATGCTAGGATTAACAGGAAAAAGCTAAAAATTTCAGAATTGCACCGTGCAATGTGGAGATATTACTGTTTGTGCATTTACAATATTCATTGATTTTTGCCATTGAAAAACATGTTTTTCATATACCAGAAATGTTTGAAGCTACTGACTGAATGAAAGGAGCTGGCATCTCACTCTCTTTGAATCTTCTTTATCATGCTAGGATTAACAGGAAAAAGCTAAAAATTTCAGAATTGCACCGTGCAATGTGGAGATATTACTGTTTGTGCATTTACAATATTCATTGATTTTTGCCATTGAAAAACATGTTTTTCATATACCAGAAATGTTTGAAGCTACTGACTGAATGAAAGGAGCTGGCATCTCACTCTCTTTGAATCTTCTTTATCATGCTAGGATTAGCAGGAAAAAGCTAAAAATTTCAGAATTGCACCGTGCAATGTGGAGATATTACTGTTTGTGCATTTACAATATTCATTGATTTTTGCCATTGAAAAACATGTTTTTCATATACCAGAAATGTTTGAAGCTACTGACTGAATGAAAGGAGCTGGCATCTCACTCTCTTTGAATCTTCTTTATCATGCTAGGATTAACAGGAAAAAGCAAAAAATTTCAGAATTGCACCTTGCAATGTGGAGATATTACTGTTTGTGCATTTACAATATTCATTGATTTTTGCCATTGAAAAACATGTTTTTCATATACCAGAAATGTTTGAAGCTACTGACTGAATGAAAGGAGCTGGCATCTCACTCTCTTTGAATCTTTATCATGCTAGGATTAACAGGAAAAAGCTAAAAATTTCAGAATTGCACCGTGCAATGTGGAGATATTACTGTTTGTGCATTTACAATATTCATTGATTTTTGCCATTGAAAAACATGTTTTTCATATACCAGAAATGTTTGAAGCTACTGACTGAATGAAAGGAGCTGGCATCTCACTCTCTTTGAATCTTCTTTATCATGCTAGGATTAGCAGGAAAAAGCTAAAAATTTCAGAATTGCACCGTGCAATGTGGAGATATTACTGTTTGTGCATTTACAATATTCATTGATTTTTGCCATTGAAAAACATGTTTTTCATATACCAGAAATGTTTGAAGCTACTGACTGAATGAAAGGAGCTGGCATCTCACTCTCTTTGAATCTTCTTTATCATGCTAGGATTAGCAGGAAAAAGCAAAAAATTTCAGAATTGCACCTTGCAATGCGGAGATATTACTGTTTGTGCATTTACAATATTCATTGATTTTTGCCATTGAAAAACATGTTTTTCATATACCAGAAATGTTTGAAGCTACTGACTGAATGAAAGGAGCTGGCATCTCACTCTCTTTGAATCTTCTTTATCATGCTAGGATTAGCAGGAAAAAGCAAAAAATTTCAGAATTGCACTTTGCAATGTGGAGATATTACTGTTTGTGCATTTACAATATTCATTGATTTTTGCCATTGAAAAACATGTTTTTCATATACCAGAAATGTTTGAAGCTACTGACTGAATGAAAGGAGCTGGCATCTCACTCTCTTTGAATCTTCTTTATCATGCTAGGATTAACAGGAAAAAGCTAAAAATTTCAGAATTGCACCGTGCAATGTGGAGATATTACTGTTTGTGCATTTACAATATTCATTGATTTTTGCCATTGAAAAACGTTTTTCATATACCAGAAATGTTTGAAGCTACTGACTGAAGGAGCTGGCATCTCACTCTCTTTGAATCTTCTTTATCATGCTAGGATTAGCAGGAAAAAGCAAAAAATTTCAGAATTGCACTTTGCAATGTGGAGATATTACTGTTTGTGCATTTACAATATTCATTGATTTTTGCCATTGAAAAACATGTTTTTCATATACCAGAAATGTTTGAAGCTACTGACTGAATGAAAGGAGCTGGCATCTCACTCTCTTTGAATCTTCTTTATCATGCTAGGATTAGCAGGAAAAAGCTAAAAATTTCAGAATTGCACCGTGCAATGTGGAGATATTACTGTTTGTGCATTTACAATATTCATTGATTTTTGCCATTGAAAAACATGTTTTTCATATACCAGAAATGTTTGAAGCTACTGACTGAATGAAAGGAGCTGGCATCTCACTCTCTTTGAATCTTCTTTATCATGCTAGGATTAACAGGAAAAAGCAAAAAATTTCAGAATTGCACCTTGCAATGTGGAGATATTACTGTTTGTGCATTTACAATATTCATTGATTTTTGCCATTGAAAAACATGTTTTTCATATACCAGAAATGTTTGAAGCTACTGACTGAATGAAAGGAGCTGGCATCTCACTCTCTTTGAATCTTTATCATGCTAGGATTAACAGGAAAAAGCTAAAAATTTCAGAATTGCACCGTGCAATGTGGAGATATTACTGTTTGTGCATTTACAATATTCATTGATTTTTGCCATTGAAAAACATGTTTTTCATATACCAGAAATGTTTGAAGCTACTGACTGAATGAAAGGAGCTGGCATCTCACTCTCTTTGAATCTTCTTTATCATGCTAGGATTAGCAGGAAAAAGCTAAAAATTTCAGAATTGCACCGTGCAATGTGGAGATATTACTGTTTGTGCATTTACAATATTCATTGATTTTTGCCATTGAAAAACATGTTTTTCATATACCAGAAATGTTTGAAGCTACTGACTGAATGAAAGGAGCTGGCATCTCACTCTCTTTGAATCTTCTTTATCATGCTAGGATTAGCAGGAAAAAGCAAAAAATTTCAGAATTGCACCTTGCAATGCGGAGATATTACTGTTTGTGCATTTACAATATTCATTGATTTTTGCCATTGAAAAACATGTTTTTCATATACCAGAAATGTTTGAAGCTACTGACTGAATGAAAGGAGCTGGCATCTCACTCTCTTTGAATCTTCTTTATCATGCTAGGATTAGCAGGAAAAAGCAAAAAATTTCAGAATTGCACTTTGCAATGTGGAGATATTACTGTTTGTGCATTTACAATATTCATTGATTTTTGCCATTGAAAAACATGTTTTTCATATACCAGAAATGTTTGAAGCTACTGACTGAATGAAAGGAGCTGGCATCTCACTCTCTTTGAATCTTCTTTATCATGCTAGGATTAACAGGAAAAAGCTAAAAATTTCAGAATTGCACCGTGCAATGTGGAGATATTACTGTTTGTGCATTTACAATATTCATTGATTTTTGCCATTGAAAAACGTTTTTCATATACCAGAAATGTTTGAAGCTACTGACTGAATAAAAGGAGCTGGCATCTCACTCTCTTTGAATCTTCTTTATCATGCTAGGATTAGCAGGAAAAAGCAAAAAATTTCAGAATTGCACTTTGCAATGTGGAGATATTACTGTTTGTGCATTTACAATATTCATTGATTTTTGCCATTGAAAAACATGTTTTTCATATACCAGAAATGTTTGAAGCTACTGACTGAATGAAAGGAGCTGGCATCTCACTCTCTTTGAATCTTCTTTATCATGCTAGGATTAACAGGAAAAAGCTAAAAATTTCAGAATTGCACCGTGCAATGTGGAGATATTACTGTTTGTGCATTTACAATATTCATTGATTTTTGCCATTGAAAAACATGTTTTTCATATACCAGAAATGTTTGAAGCTACTGACTGAATGAAAGGAGCTGGCATCTCACTCTCTTTGAATCTTCTTTATCATGCTAGGATTAGCAGGAAAAAGCAAAAAATTTCAGAATTGCACCTTGCAATGCGGAGATATTACTGTTTGTGCATTTACAATATTCATTGATTTTTGCCATTGAAAAACGTTTTTCATATACCAGAAATGTTTGAAGCTACTGACTGAATGAAAGGAGCTGGCATCTCACTCTCTTTGAATCTTCTTTATCATGCTAGGATTAACAGGAAAAAGCAAAAAATTTCAGAATTGCACCTTGCAATGTGGAGATATTACTGTTTGTGCATTTACAATATTCATTGATTTTTGCCATTGAAAAACGTTTTTCATATACCAGAAATGTTTGAAGCTACTGACTGAATGAAAGGAGCTGGCATCTCACTCTCTTTGAATCTTCTTTATCATGCTAGGATTAGCAGGAAAAAGCAAAAAATTTCAGAATTGCACCTTGCAATGTGGAGATATTACTGTTTGTGCATTTACAATATTCATTGATTTTTGCCATTGAAAAACATGTTTTTCATATACCAGAAATGTTTGAAGCTACTGACTGAATGAAAGGAGCTGGCATCTCACTCTCTTTGAATCTTCTTTATCATGCTAGGATTAACAGGAAAAAGCAAAAAATTTCAGAATTGCACCTTGCAATGTGGAGATATTACTGTTTGTGCATTTACAATATTCATTGATTTTTGCCATTGAAAAACGTTTTTCTAACAGGAAAAAGCTAAAAATTTCAGAATTGCACCGTGCAATGTGGAGATATTACTGTTTGTGCATTTACAATATTCATTGATTTTTGCCATTGAAAAACGTTTTTCATATACCAGAAATGTTTGAAGCTACTGACTGAATAAAAGGAGCTGGCATCTCACTCTCTTTGAATCTTCTTTATCATGCTAGGATTAGCAGGAAAAAGCAAAAAATTTCAGAATTGCACCTTGCAATGTGGAGATATTACTGTTTGTGCATTTACAATATTCATTGATTTTTGCCATTGAAAAACATGTTTTTCATATACCAGAAATGTTTGAAGCTACTGACTGAATGAAAGGAGCTGGCATCTCACTCTCTTTGAATCTTCTTTATCATGCTAGGATTAACAGGAAAAAGCAAAAAATTTCAGAATTGCACCTTGCAATGTGGAGATATTACTGTTTGTGCATTTACAATATTCATTGATTTTTGCCATTGAAAAACATGTTTTTCATATACCAGAAATGTTTGAAGCTACTGACTGAATGAAAGGAGCTGGCATCTCACTCTCTTTGAATCTTCTTTATCATGCTAGGATTAACAGGAAAAAGCTAAAAATTTCAGAATTGCACCGTGCAATGTGGAGATATTACTGTTTGTGCATTTACAATATTCATTGATTTTTGCCATTGAAAAACATGTTTTTCATATACCAGAAATGTTTGAAGCTACTGACTGAATGAAAGGAGCTGGCATCTCACTCTCTTTGAATCTTCTTTATCATGCTAGGATTAACAGGAAAAAGCTAAAAATTTCAGAATTGCACCGTGCAATGTGGAGATATTACTGTTTGTGCATTTACAATATTCATTGATTTTTGCCATTGAAAAACATGTTTTTCATATACCAGAAATGTTTGAAGCTACTGACTGAATGAAAGGAGCTGGCTTCTCACTCTCTTTGAATCTTCTTTATCATGCTAGGATTAACAGGAAAAAGCTAAAAATTTCAGAATTGCACCGTGCAATGTGGAGATATTACTGTTTGTGCATTTACAATATTCATTGATTTTTGCCATTGAAAAACATGTTTTTCATATACCAGAAATGTTTGAAGCTACTGACTGAATGAAAGGAGCTGGCATCTCACTCTCTTTGAATCTTCTTTATCATGCTAGGATTAACAGGAAAAAGCAAAAAATTTCAGAATTGCACCTTGCAATGTGGAGATATTACTGTTTGTGCATTTACAATATTCATTGATTTTTGCCATTGAAAAACATGTTTTTCATATACCAGAAATGTTTGAAGCTACTGACTGAATGAAAGGAGCTGGCATCTCACTCTCTTTGAATCTTCTTTATCATGCTAGGATTAACAGGAAAAAGCTAAAAATTTCAGAATTGCACCGTGCAATGTGGAGATATTACTGTTTGTGCATTTACAATATTCATTGATTTTTGCCATTGAAAAACGTTTTTCATATACCAGAAATGTTTGAAGCTACTGACTGAATAAAAGGAGCTGGCATCTCACTCTCTTTGAATCTTCTTTATCATGCTAGGATTAGCAGGAAAGAGCAAAAAATTTCAGAATTGCACTTTGCAATGTGGAGATATTACTGTTTGTGCATTTACAATATTCATTGATTTTTGCCATTGAAAAACATGTTTTTCATATACCAGAAATGTTTGAAGCTACTGACTGAATGAAAGGAGCTGGCATCTCACTCTCTTTGAATCTTCTTTATCATGCTAGGATTAACAGGAAAAAGCTAAAAATTTCAGAATTGCACCGTGCAATGTGGAGATATTACTGTTTGTGCATTTACAATATTCATTGATTTTTGCCATTGAAAAACATGTTTTTCATATACCAGAAATGTTTGAAGCTACTGACTGAATGAAAGGAGCTGGCATCTCACTCTCTTTGAATCTTCTTTATCATGCTAGGATTAGCAGGAAAAAGCAAAAAATTTCAGAATTGCACCTTGCAATGCGGAGATATTACTGTTTGTGCATTTACAATATTCATTGATTTTTGCCATTGAAAAACGTTTTTCATATACCAGAAATGTTTGAAGCTACTGACTGAATGAAAGGAGCTGGCATCTCACTCTCTTTGAATCTTCTTTATCATGCTAGGATTAACAGGAAAAAGCAAAAAATTTCAGAATTGCACCTTGCAATGTGGAGATATTACTGTTTGTGCATTTACAATATTCATTGATTTTTGCCATTGAAAAACGTTTTTCATATACCAGAAATGTTTGAAGCTACTGACTGAATGAAAGGAGCTGGCATCTCACTCTCTTTGAATCTTCTTTATCATGCTAGGATTAGCAGGAAAAAGCAAAAAATTTCAGAATTGCACCTTGCAATGTGGAGATATTACTGTTTGTGCATTTACAATATTCATTGATTTTTGCCATTGAAAAACATGTTTTTCATATACCAGAAATGTTTGAAGCTACTGACTGAATGAAAGGAGCTGGCATCTCACTCTCTTTGAATCTTCTTTATCATGCTAGGATTAACAGGAAAAAGCAAAAAATTTCAGAATTGCACCTTGCAATGTGGAGATATTACTGTTTGTGCATTTACAATATTCATTGATTTTTGCCATTGAAAAACGTTTTTCTAACAGGAAAAAGCTAAAAATTTCAGAATTGCACCGTGCAATGTGGAGATATTACTGTTTGTGCATTTACAATATTCATTGATTTTTGCCATTGAAAAACGTTTTTCATATACCAGAAATGTTTGAAGCTACTGACTGAATAAAAGGAGCTGGCATCTCACTCTCTTTGAATCTTCTTTATCATGCTAGGATTAGCAGGAAAAAGCAAAAAATTTCAGAATTGCACCTTGCAATGTGGAGATATTACTGTTTGTGCATTTACAATATTCATTGATTTTTGCCATTGAAAAACATGTTTTTCATATACCAGAAATGTTTGAAGCTACTGACTGAATGAAAGGAGCTGGCATCTCACTCTCTTTGAATCTTCTTTATCATGCTAGGATTAACAGGAAAAAGCAAAAAATTTCAGAATTGCACCTTGCAATGTGGAGATATTACTGTTTGTGCATTTACAATATTCATTGATTTTTGCCATTGAAAAACATGTTTTTCATATACCAGAAATGTTTGAAGCTACTGACTGAATGAAAGGAGCTGGCATCTCACTCTCTTTGAATCTTCTTTATCATGCTAGGATTAACAGGAAAAAGCTAAAAATTTCAGAATTGCACCGTGCAATGTGGAGATATTACTGTTTGTGCATTTACAATATTCATTGATTTTTGCCATTGAAAAACATGTTTTTCATATACCAGAAATGTTTGAAGCTACTGACTGAATGAAAGGAGCTGGCATCTCACTCTCTTTGAATCTTCTTTATCATGCTAGGATTAACAGGAAAAAGCTAAAAATTTCAGAATTGCACCGTGCAATGTGGAGATATTACTGTTTGTGCATTTACAATATTCATTGATTTTTGCCATTGAAAAACATGTTTTTCATATACCAGAAATGTTTGAAGCTACTGACTGAATGAAAGGAGCTGGCATCTCACTCTCTTTGAATCTTCTTTATCATGCTAGGATTAACAGGAAAAAGCTAAAAATTTCAGAATTGCACCGTGCAATGTGGAGATATTACTGTTTGTGCATTTACAATATTCATTGATTTTTGCCATTGAAAAACATGTTTTTCATATACCAGAAATGTTTGAAGCTACTGACTGAATGAAAGGAGCTGGCATCTCACTCTCTTTGAATCTTCTTTATCATGCTAGGATTAACAGGAAAAAGCAAAAAATTTCAGAATTGCACCTTGCAATGTGGAGATATTACTGTTTGTGCATTTACAATATTCATTGATTTTTGCCATTGAAAAACATGTTTTTCATATACCAGAAATGTTTGAAGCTACTGACTGAATGAAAGGAGCTGGCATCTCACTCTCTTTGAATCTTTATCATGCTAGGATTAACAGGAAAAAGCTAAAAATTTCAGAATTGCACCGTGCAATGTGGAGATATTACTGTTTGTGCATTTACAATATTCATTGATTTTTGCCATTGAAAAACATGTTTTTCATATACCAGAAATGTTTGAAGCTACTGACTGAATGAAAGGAGCTGGCATCTCACTCTCTTTGAATCTTCTTTATCATGCTAGGATTAGCAGGAAAAAGCTAAAAATTTCAGAATTGCACCGTGCAATGTGGAGATATTACTGTTTGTGCATTTACAATATTCATTGATTTTTGCCATTGAAAAACATGTTTTTCATATACCAGAAATGTTTGAAGCTGACTGAATGAAAGGAGCTGGCATCTCACTCTCTTTGAATCTTCTTTATCATGCTAGGATTAGCAGGAAAAAGCAAAAAATTTCAGAATTGCACCTTGCAATGCGGAGATATTACTGTTTGTGCATTTACAATATTCATTGATTTTTGCCATTGAAAAACATGTTTTTCATATACCAGAAATGTTTGAAGCTACTGACTGAATGAAAGGAGCTGGCATCTCACTCTCTTTGAATCTTCTTTATCATGCTAGGATTAGCAGGAAAAAGCAAAAAATTTCAGAATTGCACCTTGCAATGCGGAGATATTACTGTTTGTGCATTTACAATATTCATTGATTTTTGCCATTGAAAAACGTTTTTCATATACCAGAAATGTTTGAAGCTACTGACTGAATGAAAGGAGCTGGCATCTCACTCTCTTTGAATCTTCTTTATCATGCTAGGATTAACAGGAAAAAGCAAAAAATTTCAGAATTGCACCTTGCAATGTGGAGATATTACTGTTTGTGCATTTACAATATTCATTGATTTTTGCCATTGAAAAACGTTTTTCATATACCAGAAATGTTTGAAGCTACTGACTGAATGAAAGGAGCTGGCATCTCACTCTCTTTGAATCTTTATCATGCTAGGATTAGCAGGAAAAAGCAAAAAATTTCAGAATTGCACCTTGCAATGTGGAGATATTACTGTTTGTGCATTTACAATATTCATTGATTTTTGCCATTGAAAAACATGTTTTTCATATACCAGAAATGTTTGAAGCTACTGACTGAATGAAAGGAGCTGGCATCTCACTCTCTTTGAATCTTCTTTATCATGCTAGGATTAACAGGAAAAAGCAAAAAATTTCAGAATTGCACCTTGCAATGTGGAGATATTACTGTTTGTGCATTTACAATATTCATTGATTTTTGCCATTGAAAAACGTTTTTCTAACAGGAAAAAGCTAAAAATTTCAGAATTGCACCGTGCAATGTGGAGATATTACTGTTTGTGCATTTACAATATTCATTGATTTTTGCCATTGAAAAACGTTTTTCATATACCAGAAATGTTTGAAGCTACTGACTGAATAAAAGGAGCTGGCATCTCACTCTCTTTGAATCTTCTTTATCATGCTAGGATTAGCAGGAAAAAGCAAAAAATTTCAGAATTGCACCTTGCAATGTGGAGATATTACTGTTTGTGCATTTACAATATTCATTGATTTTTGCCATTGAAAAACATGTTTTTCATATACCAGAAATGTTTGAAGCTACTGACTGAATGAAAGGAGCTGGCATCTCACTCTCTTTGAATCTTCTTTATCATGCTAGGATTAACAGGAAAAAGCTAAAAATTTCAGAATTGCACCGTGCAATGTGGAGATATTACTGTTTGTGCATTTACAATATTCATTGATTTTTGCCATTGAAAAACATGTTTTTCATATACCAGAAATGTTTGAAGCTACTGACTGAATGAAAGGAGCTGGCATCTCACTCTCTTTGAATCTTCTTTATCATGCTAGGATTAACAGGAAAAAGCTAAAAATTTCAGAATTGCACCGTGCAATGTGGAGATATTACTGTTTGTGCATTTACAATATTCATTGATTTTTGCCATTGAAAAACATGTTTTTCATATACCAGAAATGTTTGAAGCTACTGACTGAATGAAAGGAGCTGGCTTCTCACTCTCTTTGAATCTTCTTTATCATGCTAGGATTAACAGGAAAAAGCTAAAAATTTCAGAATTGCACCGTGCAATGTGGAGATATTACTGTTTGTGCATTTACAATATTCATTGATTTTTGCCATTGAAAAACATGTTTTTCATATACCAGAAATGTTTGAAGCTACTGACTGAATGAAAGGAGCTGGCATCTCACTCTCTTTGAATCTTCTTTATCATGCTAGGATTAACAGGAAAAAGCAAAAAATTTCAGAATTGCACCTTGCAATGTGGAGATATTACTGTTTGTGCATTTACAATATTCATTGATTTTTGCCATTGAAAAACATGTTTTTCATATACCAGAAATGTTTGAAGCTACTGACTGAATGAAAGGAGCTGGCATCTCACTCTCTTTGAATCTTCTTTATCATGCTAGGATTAACAGGAAAAAGCTAAAAATTTCAGAATTGCACCGTGCAATGTGGAGATATTACTGTTTGTGCATTTACAATATTCATTGATTTTTGCCATTGAAAAACGTTTTTCAAATACCAGAAATGTTTGAAGCTACTGACTGAATAAAAGGAGCTGGCATCTCACTCTCTTTGAATCTTCTTTATCATGCTAGGATTAGCAGGAAAAAGCAAAAAATTTCAGAATTGCACTTTGCAATGTGGAGATATTACTGTTTGTGCATTTACAATATTCATTGATTTTTGCCATTGAAAAACATGTTTTTCATATACCAGAAATGTTTGAAGCTACTGACTGAATGAAAGGAGCTGGCATCTCACTCTCTTTGAATCTTCTTTATCATGCTAGGATTAACAGGAAAAAGCTAAAAATTTCAGAATTGCACCGTGCAATGTGGAGATATTACTGTTTGTGCATTTACAATATTCATTGATTTTTGCCATTGAAAAACATGTTTTTCATATACCAGAAATGTTTGAAGCTACTGACTGAATGAAAGGAGCTGGCATCTCACTCTCTTTGAATCTTCTTTATCATGCTAGGATTAGCAGGAAAAAGCAAAAAATTTCAGAATTGCACCTTGCAATGCGGAGATATTACTGTTTGTGCATTTACAATATTCATTGATTTTTGCCATTGAAAAACGTTTTTCATATACCAGAAATGTTTGAAGCTACTGACTGAATGAAAGGAGCTGGCATCTCACTCTCTTTGAATCTTCTTTATCATGCTAGGATTAACAGGAAAAAGCAAAAAATTTCAGAATTGCACCTTGCAATGTGGAGATATTACTGTTTGTGCATTTACAATATTCATTGATTTTTGCCATTGAAAAACGTTTTTCATATACCAGAAATGTTTGAAGCTACTGACTGAATGAAAGGAGCTGGCATCTCACTCTCTTTGAATCTTCTTTATCATGCTAGGATTAGCAGGAAAAAGCAAAAAATTTCAGAATTGCACCTTGCAATGTGGAGATATTACTGTTTGTGCATTTACAATATTCATTGATTTTTGCCATTGAAAAACATGTTTTTCATATACCAGAAATGTTTGAAGCTACTGACTGAATGAAAGGAGCTGGCATCTCACTCTCTTTGAATCTTCTTTATCATGCTAGGATTAACAGGAAAAAGCAAAAAATTTCAGAATTGCACCTTGCAATGTGGAGATATTACTGTTTGTGCATTTACAATATTCATTGATTTTTGCCATTGAAAAACGTTTTTCTATCAGGAAAAAGCTAAAAATTTCAGAATTGCACCGTGCAATGTGGAGATATTACTGTTTGTGCATTTACAATATTCATTGATTTTTGCCATTGAAAAACGTTTTTCATATACCAGAAATGTTTGAAGCTACTGACTGAATAAAAGGAGCTGGCATCTCACTCTCTTTGAATCTTCTTTATCATGCTAGGATTAGCAGGAAAAAGCAAAAAATTTCAGAATTGCACCTTGCAATGTGGAGATATTACTGTTTGTGCATTTACAATATTCATTGATTTTTGCCATTGAAAAACATGTTTTTCATATACCAGAAATGTTTGAAGCTACTGACTGAATGAAAGGAGCTGGCATCTCACTCTCTTTGAATCTTCTTTATCATGCTAGGATTAACAGGAAAAAGCAAAAAATTTCAGAATTGCACCTTGCAATGTGGAGATATTACTGTTTGTGCATTTACAATATTCATTGATTTTTGCCATTGAAAAACATGTTTTTCATATACCAGAAATGTTTGAAGCTACTGACTGAATGAAAGGAGCTGGCATCTCACTCTCTTTGAATCTTCTTTATCATGCTAGGATTAACAGGAAAAAGCTAAAAATTTCAGAATTGCACCGTGCAATGTGGAGATATTACTGTTTGTGCATTTACAATATTCATTGATTTTTGCCATTGAAAAACATGTTTTTCATATACCAGAAATGTTTGAAGCTACTGACTGAATGAAAGGAGCTGGCATCTCACTCTCTTTGAATCTTCTTTATCATGCTAGGATTAACAGGAAAAAGCTAAAAATTTCAGAATTGCACCGTGCAATGTGGAGATATTACTGTTTGTGCATTTACAATATTCATTGATTTTTGCCATTGAAAAACATGTTTTTCATATACCAGAAATGTTTGAAGCTACTGACTGAATGAAAGGAGCTGGCATCTCACTCTCTTTGAATCTTCTTTATCATGCTAGGATTAACAGGAAAAAGCTAAAAATTTCAGAATTGCACCGTGCAATGTGGAGATATTACTGTTTGTGCATTTACAATATTCATTGATTTTTGCCATTGAAAAACATGTTTTTCATATACCAGAAATGTTTGAAGCTACTGACTGAATGAAAGGAGCTGGCTTCTCACTCTCTTTGAATCTTCTTTATCATGCTAGGATTAACAGGAAAAAGCTAAAAATTTCAGAATTGCACCGTGCAATGTGGAGATATTACTGTTTGTGCATTTACAATATTCATTGATTTTTGCCATTGAAAAACATGTTTTTCATATACCAGAAATGTTTGAAGCTACTGACTGAATGAAAGGAGCTGGCATCTCACTCTCTTTGAATCTTCTTTATCATGCTAGGATTAACAGGAAAAAGCAAAAAATTTCAGAATTGCACCTTGCAATGTGGAGATATTACTGTTTGTGCATTTACAATATTCATTGATTTTTGCCATTGAAAAACATGTTTTTCATATACCAGAAATGTTTGAAGCTACTGACTGAATGAAAGGAGCTGGCATCTCACTCTCTTTGAATCTTCTTTATCATGCTAGGATTAACAGGAAAAAGCTAAAAATTTCAGAATTGCACCGTGCAATGTGGAGATATTACTGTTTGTGCATTTACAATATTCATTGATTTTTGCCATTGAAAAACGTTTTTCATATACCAGAAATGTTTGAAGCTACTGACTGAATAAAAGGAGCTGGCATCTCACTCTCTTTGAATCTTCTTTATCATGCTAGGATTAGCAGGAAAAAGCAAAAAATTTCAGAATTGCACCTTGCAATGTGGAGATATTACTGTTTGTGCATTTACAATATTCATTGATTTTTGCCATTGAAAAACGTTTTTCTAACAGGAAAAAGCTAAAAATTTCAGAATTGCACCGTGCAATGTGGAGATATTACTGTTTGTGCATTTACAATATTCATTGATTTTTGCCATTGAAAAACGTTTTTCATATACCAGAAATGTTTGAAGCTACTGACTGAATAAAAGGAGCTGGCATCTCACTCTCTTTGAATCTTCTTTATCATGCTAGGATTAGCAGGAAAAAGCAAAAAATTTCAGAATTGCACCTTGCAATGTGGAGATATTACTGTTTGTGCATTTACAATATTCATTGATTTTTGCCATTGAAAAACATGTTTTTCATATACCAGAAATGTTTGAAGCTACTGACTGAATGAAAGGAGCTGGCATCTCACTCTCTTTGAATCTTCTTTATCATGCTAGGATTAACAGGAAAAAGCAAAAAATTTCAGAATTGCACCTTGCAATGTGGAGATATTACTGTTTGTGCATTTACAATATTCATTGATTTTTGCCATTGAAAAACGTTTTTCTATCAGGAAAAAGCTAAAAATTTCAGAATTGCACCGTGCAATGTGGAGATATTACTGTTTGTGCATTTACAATATTCATTGATTTTTGCCATTGAAAAACGTTTTTCATATACCAGAAATGTTTGAAGCTACTGACTGAATAAAAGGAGCTGGCATCTCACTCTCTTTGAATCTTCTTTATCATGCTAGGATTAGCAGGAAAAAGCAAAAAATTTCAGAATTGCACCTTGCAATGTGGAGATATTACTGTTTGTGCATTTACAATATTCATTGATTTTTGCCATTGAAAAACATGTTTTTCATATACCAGAAATGTTTGAAGCTACTGACTGAATGAAAGGAGCTGGCATCTCACTCTCTTTGAATCTTCTTTATCATGCTAGGATTAACAGGAAAAAGCAAAAAATTTCAGAATTGCACCTTGCAATGTGGAGATATTACTGTTTGTGCATTTACAATATTCATTGATTTTTGCCATTGAAAAACATGTTTTTCATATACCAGAAATGTTTGAAGCTACTGACTGAATGAAAGGAGCTGGCATCTCACTCTCTTTGAATCTTCTTTATCATGCTAGGATTAACAGGAAAAAGCTAAAAATTTCAGAATTGCACCGTGCAATGTGGAGATATTACTGTTTGTGCATTTACAATATTCATTGATTTTTGCCATTGAAAAACATGTTTTTCATATACCAGAAATGTTTGAAGCTACTGACTGAATGAAAGGAGCTGGCATCTCACTCTCTTTGAATCTTCTTTATCATGCTAGGATTAACAGGAAAAAGCTAAAAATTTCAGAATTGCACCGTGCAATGTGGAGATATTACTGTTTGTGCATTTACAATATTCATTGATTTTTGCCATTGAAAAACATGTTTTTCATATACCAGAAATGTTTGAAGCTACTGACTGAATGAAAGGAGCTGGCATCTCACTCTCTTTGAATCTTCTTTATCATGCTAGGATTAACAGGAAAAAGCTAAAAATTTCAGAATTGCACCGTGCAATGTGGAGATATTACTGTTTGTGCATTTACAATATTCATTGATTTTTGCCATTGAAAAACATGTTTTTCATATACCAGAAATGTTTGAAGCTACTGACTGAATGAAAGGAGCTGGCTTCTCACTCTCTTTGAATCTTCTTTATCATGCTAGGATTAACAGGAAAAAGCTAAAAATTTCAGAATTGCACCGTGCAATGTGGAGATATTACTGTTTGTGCATTTACAATATTCATTGATTTTTGCCATTGAAAAACATGTTTTTCATATACCAGAAATGTTTGAAGCTACTGACTGAATGAAAGGAGCTGGCATCTCACTCTCTTTGAATCTTCTTTATCATGCTAGGATTAACAGGAAAAAGCAAAAAATTTCAGAATTGCACCTTGCAATGTGGAGATATTACTGTTTGTGCATTTACAATATTCATTGATTTTTGCCATTGAAAAACATGTTTTTCATATACCAGAAATGTTTGAAGCTACTGACTGAATGAAAGGAGCTGGCATCTCACTCTCTTTGAATCTTCTTTATCATGCTAGGATTAACAGGAAAAAGCTAAAAATTTCAGAATTGCACCGTGCAATGTGGAGATATTACTGTTTGTGCATTTACAATATTCATTGATTTTTGCCATTGAAAAACGTTTTTCATATACCAGAAATGTTTGAAGCTACTGACTGAATAAAAGGAGCTGGCATCTCACTCTCTTTGAATCTTCTTTATCATGCTAGGATTAGCAGGAAAAAGCAAAAAATTTCAGAATTGCACCTTGCAATGTGGAGATATTACTGTTTGTGCATTTACAATATTCATTGATTTTTGCCATTGAAAAACGTTTTTCTAACAGGAAAAAGCTAAAAATTTCAGAATTGCACCGTGCAATGTGGAGATATTACTGTTTGTGCATTTACAATATTCATTGATTTTTGCCATTGAAAAACGTTTTTCATATACCAGAAATGTTTGAAGCTACTGACTGAATAAAAGGAGCTGGCATCTCACTCTCTTTGAATCTTCTTTATCATGCTAGGATTAGCAGGAAAAAGCAAAAAATTTCAGAATTGCACCTTGCAATGTGGAGATATTACTGTTTGTGCATTTACAATATTCATTGATTTTTGCCATTGAAAAACATGTTTTTCATATACCAGAAATGTTTGAAGCTACTGACTGAATGAAAGGAGCTGGCATCTCACTCTCTTTGAATCTTCTTTATCATGCTAGGATTAACAGGAAAAAGCAAAAAATTTCAGAATTGCACCTTGCAATGTGGAGATATTACTGTTTGTGCATTTACAATATTCATTGATTTTTGCCATTGAAAAACATGTTTTTCATATACCAGAAATGTTTGAAGCTACTGACTGAATGAAAGGAGCTGGCATCTCACTCTCTTTGAATCTTCTTTATCATGCTAGGATTAACAGGAAAAAGCTAAAAATTTCAGAATTGCACCGTGCAATGTGGAGATATTACTGTTTGTGCATTTACAATATTCATTGATTTTTGCCATTGAAAAACATGTTTTTCATATACCAGAAATGTTTGAAGCTACTGACTGAATGAAAGGAGCTGGCATCTCACTCTCTTTGAATCTTCTTTATCATGCTAGGATTAACAGGAAAAAGCTAAAAATTTCAGAATTGCACCGTGCAATGTGGAGATATTACTGTTTGTGCATTTACAATATTCATTGATTTTTGCCATTGAAAAACATGTTTTTCATATACCAGAAATGTTTGAAGCTACTGACTGAATGAAAGGAGCTGGCATCTCACTCTCTTTGAATCTTCTTTATCATGCTAGGATTAACAGGAAAAAGCTAAAAATTTCAGAATTGCACCGTGCAATGTGGAGATATTACTGTTTGTGCATTTACAATATTCATTGATTTTTGCCATTGAAAAACATGTTTTTCATATACCAGAAATGTTTGAAGCTACTGACTGAATGAAAGGAGCTGGCATCTCACTCTCTTTGAATCTTCTTTATCATGCTAGGATTAACAGGAAAAAGCAAAAAATTTCAGAATTGCACCTTGCAATGTGGAGATATTACTGTTTGTGCATTTACAATATTCATTGATTTTTGCCATTGAAAAACATGTTTTTCATATACCAGAAATGTTTGAAGCTACTGACTGAATGAAAGGAGCTGGCATCTCACTCTCTTTGAATCTTTATCATGCTAGGATTAACAGGAAAAAGCTAAAAATTTCAGAATTGCACCGTGCAATGTGGAGATATTACTGTTTGTGCATTTACAATATTCATTGATTTTTGCCATTGAAAAACATGTTTTTCATATACCAGAAATGTTTGAAGCTACTGACTGAATGAAAGGAGCTGGCATCTCACTCTCTTTGAATCTTCTTTATCATGCTAGGATTAGCAGGAAAAAGCTAAAAATTTCAGAATTGCACCGTGCAATGTGGAGATATTACTGTTTGTGCATTTACAATATTCATTGATTTTTGCCATTGAAAAACATGTTTTTCATATACCAGAAATGTTTGAAGCTGACTGAATGAAAGGAGCTGGCATCTCACTCTCTTTGAATCTTCTTTATCATGCTAGGATTAGCAGGAAAAAGCAAAAAATTTCAGAATTGCACCTTGCAATGCGGAGATATTACTGTTTGTGCATTTACAATATTCATTGATTTTTGCCATTGAAAAACATGTTTTTCATATACCAGAAATGTTTGAAGCTACTGACTGAATGAAAGGAGCTGGCATCTCACTCTCTTTGAATCTTCTTTATCATGCTAGGATTAGCAGGAAAAAGCAAAAAATTTCAGAATTGCACCTTGCAATGCGGAGATATTACTGTTTGTGCATTTACAATATTCATTGATTTTTGCCATTGAAAAACGTTTTTCATATACCAGAAATGTTTGAAGCTACTGACTGAATGAAAGGAGCTGGCATCTCACTCTCTTTGAATCTTCTTTATCATGCTAGGATTAACAGGAAAAAGCAAAAAATTTCAGAATTGCACCTTGCAATGTGGAGATATTACTGTTTGTGCATTTACAATATTCATTGATTTTTGCCATTGAAAAACGTTTTTCATATACCAGAAATGTTTGAAGCTACTGACTGAATGAAAGGAGCTGGCATCTCACTCTCTTTGAATCTTTATCATGCTAGGATTAGCAGGAAAAAGCAAAAAATTTCAGAATTGCACCTTGCAATGTGGAGATATTACTGTTTGTGCATTTACAATATTCATTGATTTTTGCCATTGAAAAACATGTTTTTCATATACCAGAAATGTTTGAAGCTACTGACTGAATGAAAGGAGCTGGCATCTCACTCTCTTTGAATCTTCTTTATCATGCTAGGATTAACAGGAAAAAGCAAAAAATTTCAGAATTGCACCTTGCAATGTGGAGATATTACTGTTTGTGCATTTACAATATTCATTGATTTTTGCCATTGAAAAACGTTTTTCTAACAGGAAAAAGCTAAAAATTTCAGAATTGCACCGTGCAATGTGGAGATATTACTGTTTGTGCATTTACAATATTCATTGATTTTTGCCATTGAAAAACGTTTTTCATATACCAGAAATGTTTGAAGCTACTGACTGAATAAAAGGAGCTGGCATCTCACTCTCTTTGAATCTTCTTTATCATGCTAGGATTAGCAGGAAAAAGCAAAAAATTTCAGAATTGCACCTTGCAATGTGGAGATATTACTGTTTGTGCATTTACAATATTCATTGATTTTTGCCATTGAAAAACATGTTTTTCATATACCAGAAATGTTTGAAGCTACTGACTGAATGAAAGGAGCTGGCATCTCACTCTCTTTGAATCTTCTTTATCATGCTAGGATTAACAGGAAAAAGCTAAAAATTTCAGAATTGCACCGTGCAATGTGGAGATATTACTGTTTGTGCATTTACAATATTCATTGATTTTTGCCATTGAAAAACATGTTTTTCATATACCAGAAATGTTTGAAGCTACTGACTGAATGAAAGGAGCTGGCATCTCACTCTCTTTGAATCTTCTTTATCATGCTAGGATTAACAGGAAAAAGCTAAAAATTTCAGAATTGCACCGTGCAATGTGGAGATATTACTGTTTGTGCATTTACAATATTCATTGATTTTTGCCATTGAAAAACATGTTTTTCATATACCAGAAATGTTTGAAGCTACTGACTGAATGAAAGGAGCTGGCTTCTCACTCTCTTTGAATCTTCTTTATCATGCTAGGATTAACAGGAAAAAGCTAAAAATTTCAGAATTGCACCGTGCAATGTGGAGATATTACTGTTTGTGCATTTACAATATTCATTGATTTTTGCCATTGAAAAACATGTTTTTCATATACCAGAAATGTTTGAAGCTACTGACTGAATGAAAGGAGCTGGCATCTCACTCTCTTTGAATCTTCTTTATCATGCTAGGATTAACAGGAAAAAGCAAAAAATTTCAGAATTGCACCTTGCAATGTGGAGATATTACTGTTTGTGCATTTACAATATTCATTGATTTTTGCCATTGAAAAACATGTTTTTCATATACCAGAAATGTTTGAAGCTACTGACTGAATGAAAGGAGCTGGCATCTCACTCTCTTTGAATCTTCTTTATCATGCTAGGATTAACAGGAAAAAGCTAAAAATTTCAGAATTGCACCGTGCAATGTGGAGATATTACTGTTTGTGCATTTACAATATTCATTGATTTTTGCCATTGAAAAACGTTTTTCAAATACCAGAAATGTTTGAAGCTACTGACTGAATAAAAGGAGCTGGCATCTCACTCTCTTTGAATCTTCTTTATCATGCTAGGATTAGCAGGAAAAAGCAAAAAATTTCAGAATTGCACTTTGCAATGTGGAGATATTACTGTTTGTGCATTTACAATATTCATTGATTTTTGCCATTGAAAAACATGTTTTTCATATACCAGAAATGTTTGAAGCTACTGACTGAATGAAAGGAGCTGGCATCTCACTCTCTTTGAATCTTCTTTATCATGCTAGGATTAACAGGAAAAAGCTAAAAATTTCAGAATTGCACCGTGCAATGTGGAGATATTACTGTTTGTGCATTTACAATATTCATTGATTTTTGCCATTGAAAAACATGTTTTTCATATACCAGAAATGTTTGAAGCTACTGACTGAATGAAAGGAGCTGGCATCTCACTCTCTTTGAATCTTCTTTATCATGCTAGGATTAGCAGGAAAAAGCAAAAAATTTCAGAATTGCACCTTGCAATGCGGAGATATTACTGTTTGTGCATTTACAATATTCATTGATTTTTGCCATTGAAAAACGTTTTTCATATACCAGAAATGTTTGAAGCTACTGACTGAATGAAAGGAGCTGGCATCTCACTCTCTTTGAATCTTCTTTATCATGCTAGGATTAACAGGAAAAAGCAAAAAATTTCAGAATTGCACCTTGCAATGTGGAGATATTACTGTTTGTGCATTTACAATATTCATTGATTTTTGCCATTGAAAAACGTTTTTCATATACCAGAAATGTTTGAAGCTACTGACTGAATGAAAGGAGCTGGCATCTCACTCTCTTTGAATCTTCTTTATCATGCTAGGATTAGCAGGAAAAAGCAAAAAATTTCAGAATTGCACCTTGCAATGTGGAGATATTACTGTTTGTGCATTTACAATATTCATTGATTTTTGCCATTGAAAAACATGTTTTTCATATACCAGAAATGTTTGAAGCTACTGACTGAATGAAAGGAGCTGGCATCTCACTCTCTTTGAATCTTCTTTATCATGCTAGGATTAACAGGAAAAAGCAAAAAATTTCAGAATTGCACCTTGCAATGTGGAGATATTACTGTTTGTGCATTTACAATATTCATTGATTTTTGCCATTGAAAAACGTTTTTCTATCAGGAAAAAGCTAAAAATTTCAGAATTGCACCGTGCAATGTGGAGATATTACTGTTTGTGCATTTACAATATTCATTGATTTTTGCCATTGAAAAACGTTTTTCATATACCAGAAATGTTTGAAGCTACTGACTGAATAAAAGGAGCTGGCATCTCACTCTCTTTGAATCTTCTTTATCATGCTAGGATTAGCAGGAAAAAGCAAAAAATTTCAGAATTGCACCTTGCAATGTGGAGATATTACTGTTTGTGCATTTACAATATTCATTGATTTTTGCCATTGAAAAACATGTTTTTCATATACCAGAAATGTTTGAAGCTACTGACTGAATGAAAGGAGCTGGCATCTCACTCTCTTTGAATCTTCTTTATCATGCTAGGATTAACAGGAAAAAGCAAAAAATTTCAGAATTGCACCTTGCAATGTGGAGATATTACTGTTTGTGCATTTACAATATTCATTGATTTTTGCCATTGAAAAACATGTTTTTCATATACCAGAAATGTTTGAAGCTACTGACTGAATGAAAGGAGCTGGCATCTCACTCTCTTTGAATCTTCTTTATCATGCTAGGATTAACAGGAAAAAGCTAAAAATTTCAGAATTGCACCGTGCAATGTGGAGATATTACTGTTTGTGCATTTACAATATTCATTGATTTTTGCCATTGAAAAACATGTTTTTCATATACCAGAAATGTTTGAAGCTACTGACTGAATGAAAGGAGCTGGCATCTCACTCTCTTTGAATCTTCTTTATCATGCTAGGATTAACAGGAAAAAGCTAAAAATTTCAGAATTGCACCGTGCAATGTGGAGATATTACTGTTTGTGCATTTACAATATTCATTGATTTTTGCCATTGAAAAACATGTTTTTCATATACCAGAAATGTTTGAAGCTACTGACTGAATGAAAGGAGCTGGCATCTCACTCTCTTTGAATCTTCTTTATCATGCTAGGATTAACAGGAAAAAGCTAAAAATTTCAGAATTGCACCGTGCAATGTGGAGATATTACTGTTTGTGCATTTACAATATTCATTGATTTTTGCCATTGAAAAACATGTTTTTCATATACCAGAAATGTTTGAAGCTACTGACTGAATGAAAGGAGCTGGCTTCTCACTCTCTTTGAATCTTCTTTATCATGCTAGGATTAACAGGAAAAAGCTAAAAATTTCAGAATTGCACCGTGCAATGTGGAGATATTACTGTTTGTGCATTTACAATATTCATTGATTTTTGCCATTGAAAAACATGTTTTTCATATACCAGAAATGTTTGAAGCTACTGACTGAATGAAAGGAGCTGGCATCTCACTCTCTTTGAATCTTCTTTATCATGCTAGGATTAACAGGAAAAAGCAAAAAATTTCAGAATTGCACCTTGCAATGTGGAGATATTACTGTTTGTGCATTTACAATATTCATTGATTTTTGCCATTGAAAAACATGTTTTTCATATACCAGAAATGTTTGAAGCTACTGACTGAATGAAAGGAGCTGGCATCTCACTCTCTTTGAATCTTCTTTATCATGCTAGGATTAACAGGAAAAAGCTAAAAATTTCAGAATTGCACCGTGCAATGTGGAGATATTACTGTTTGTGCATTTACAATATTCATTGATTTTTGCCATTGAAAAACGTTTTTCATATACCAGAAATGTTTGAAGCTACTGACTGAATAAAAGGAGCTGGCATCTCACTCTCTTTGAATCTTCTTTATCATGCTAGGATTAGCAGGAAAAAGCAAAAAATTTCAGAATTGCACTTTGCAATGTGGAGATATTACTGTTTGTGCATTTACAATATTCATTGATTTTTGCCATTGAAAAACATGTTTTTCATATACCAGAAATGTTTGAAGCTACTGACTGAATGAAAGGAGCTGGCATCTCACTCTCTTTGAATCTTCTTTATCATGCTAGGATTAACAGGAAAAAGCTAAAAATTTCAGAATTGCACCGTGCAATGTGGAGATATTACTGTTTGTGCATTTACAATATTCATTGATTTTTGCCATTGAAAAACATGTTTTTCATATACCAGAAATGTTTGAAGCTACTGACTGAATGAAAGGAGCTGGCATCTCACTCTCTTTGAATCTTCTTTATCATGCTAGGATTAGCAGGAAAAAGCAAAAAATTTCAGAATTGCACCTTGCAATGCGGAGATATTACTGTTTGTGCATTTACAATATTCATTGATTTTTGCCATTGAAAAACGTTTTTCATATACCAGAAATGTTTGAAGCTACTGACTGAATGAAAGGAGCTGGCATCTCACTCTCTTTGAATCTTCTTTATCATGCTAGGATTAACAGGAAAAAGCAAAAAATTTCAGAATTGCACCTTGCAATGTGGAGATATTACTGTTTGTGCATTTACAATATTCATTGATTTTTGCCATTGAAAAACGTTTTTCATATACCAGAAATGTTTGAAGCTACTGACTGAATGAAAGGAGCTGGCATCTCACTCTCTTTGAATCTTCTTTATCATGCTAGGATTAGCAGGAAAAAGCAAAAAATTTCAGAATTGCACCTTGCAATGTGGAGATATTACTGTTTGTGCATTTACAATATTCATTGATTTTTGCCATTGAAAAACATGTTTTTCATATACCAGAAATGTTTGAAGCTACTGACTGAATGAAAGGAGCTGGCATCTCACTCTCTTTGAATCTTCTTTATCATGCTAGGATTAACAGGAAAAAGCAAAAAATTTCAGAATTGCACCTTGCAATGTGGAGATATTACTGTTTGTGCATTTACAATATTCATTGATTTTTGCCATTGAAAAACGTTTTTCTATCAGGAAAAAGCTAAAAATTTCAGAATTGCACCGTGCAATGTGGAGATATTACTGTTTGTGCATTTACAATATTCATTGATTTTTGCCATTGAAAAACGTTTTTCATATACCAGAAATGTTTGAAGCTACTGACTGAATAAAAGGAGCTGGCATCTCACTCTCTTTGAATCTTCTTTATCATGCTAGGATTAGCAGGAAAAAGCAAAAAATTTCAGAATTGCACCTTGCAATGTGGAGATATTACTGTTTGTGCATTTACAATATTCATTGATTTTTGCCATTGAAAAACATGTTTTTCATATACCAGAAATGTTTGAAGCTACTGACTGAATGAAAGGAGCTGGCATCTCACTCTCTTTGAATCTTCTTTATCATGCTAGGATTAACAGGAAAAAGCAAAAAATTTCAGAATTGCACCTTGCAATGTGGAGATATTACTGTTTGTGCATTTACAATATTCATTGATTTTTGCCATTGAAAAACATGTTTTTCATATACCAGAAATGTTTGAAGCTACTGACTGAATGAAAGGAGCTGGCATCTCACTCTCTTTGAATCTTCTTTATCATGCTAGGATTAACAGGAAAAAGCTAAAAATTTCAGAATTGCACTGTGCAATGTGGAGATATTACTGTTTGTGCATTTACAATATTCATTGATTTTTGCCATTGAAAAACATGTTTTTCATATACCAGAAATGTTTGAAGCTACTGACTGAATGAAAGGAGCTGGCATCTCACTCTCTTTGAATCTTCTTTATCATGCTAGGATTAACAGGAAAAAGCTAAAAATTTCAGAATTGCACCGTGCAATGTGGAGATATTACTGTTTGTGCATTTACAATATTCATTGATTTTTGCCATTGAAAAACATGTTTTTCATATACCAGAAATGTTTGAAGCTACTGACTGAATGAAAGGAGCTGGCATCTCACTCTCTTTGAATCTTCTTTATCATGCTAGGATTAACAGGAAAAAGCTAAAAATTTCAGAATTGCACCGTGCAATGTGGAGATATTACTGTTTGTGCATTTACAATATTCATTGATTTTTGCCATTGAAAAACATGTTTTTCATATACCAGAAATGTTTGAAGCTACTGACTGAATGAAAGGAGCTGGCATCTCACTCTCTTTGAATCTTCTTTATCATGCTAGGATTAACAGGAAAAAGCAAAAAATTTCAGAATTGCACCTTGCAATGTGGAGATATTACTGTTTGTGCATTTACAATATTCATTGATTTTTGCCATTGAAAAACATGTTTTTCATATACCAGAAATGTTTGAAGCTACTGACTGAATGAAAGGAGCTGGCATCTCACTCTCTTTGAATCTTTATCATGCTAGGATTAACAGGAAAAAGCTAAAAATTTCAGAATTGCACCGTGCAATGTGGAGATATTACTGTTTGTGCATTTACAATATTCATTGATTTTTGCCATTGAAAAACATGTTTTTCATATACCAGAAATGTTTGAAGCTACTGACTGAATGAAAGGAGCTGGCATCTCACTCTCTTTGAATCTTCTTTATCATGCTAGGATTAGCAGGAAAAAGCTAAAAATTTCAGAATTGCACCGTGCAATGTGGAGATATTACTGTTTGTGCATTTACAATATTCATTGATTTTTGCCATTGAAAAACATGTTTTTCATATACCAGAAATGTTTGAAGCTACTGACTGAATGAAAGGAGCTGGCATCTCACTCTCTTTGAATCTTCTTTATCATGCTAGGATTAGCAGGAAAAAGCAAAAAATTTCAGAATTGCACCTTGCAATGCGGAGATATTACTGTTTGTGCATTTACAATATTCATTGATTTTTGCCATTGAAAAACATGTTTTTCATATACCAGAAATGTTTGAAGCTACTGACTGAATGAAAGGAGCTGGCATCTCACTCTCTTTGAATCTTCTTTATCATGCTAGGATTAGCAGGAAAAAGCAAAAAATTTCAGAATTGCACCTTGCAATGCGGAGATATTACTGTTTGTGCATTTACAATATTCATTGATTTTTGCCATTGAAAAACGTTTTTCATATACCAGAAATGTTTGAAGCTACTGACTGAATGAAAGGAGCTGGCATCTCACTCTCTTTGAATCTTCTTTATCATGCTAGGATTAACAGGAAAAAGCAAAAAATTTCAGAATTGCACCTTGCAATGTGGAGATATTACTGTTTGTGCATTTACAATATTCATTGATTTTTGCCATTGAAAAACGTTTTTCATATACCAGAAATGTTTGAAGCTACTGACTGAATGAAAGGAGCTGGCATCTCACTCTCTTTGAATCTTTATCATGCTAGGATTAGCAGGAAAAAGCAAAAAATTTCAGAATTGCTCCTTGCAATGTGGAGATATTATTGTTTGTGCATTTACAATATTCATTGATTTTTGCCATTGAAAAACATGTTTTTCATATACCAGAAATGTTTGAAGCTACTGACTGAATGAAAGGAGCTGGCATCTCACTCTCTTTGAATCTTCTTTATCATGCTAGGATTAACAGGAAAAAGCAAAAAATTTCAGAATTGCACCTTGCAATGTGGAGATATTACTGTTTGTGCATTTACAATATTCATTGATTTTTGCCATTGAAAAACGTTTTTCTAACAGGAAAAAGCTAAAAATTTCAGAATTGCACCGTGCAATGTGGAGATATTACTGTTTGTGCATTTACAATATTCATTGATTTTTGCCATTGAAAAACGTTTTTCATATACCAGAAATGTTTGAAGCTACTGACTGAATAAAAGGAGCTGGCATCTCACTCTCTTTGAATCTTCTTTATCATGCTAGGATTAGCAGGAAAAAGCAAAAAATTTCAGAATTGCACCTTGCAATGTGGAGATATTACTGTTTGTGCATTTACAATATTCATTGATTTTTGCCATTGAAAAACATGTTTTTCATATACCAGAAATGTTTGAAGCTACTGACTGAATGAAAGGAGCTGGCATCTCACTCTCTTTGAATCTTCTTTATCATGCTAGGATTAACAGGAAAAAGCAAAAAATTTCAGAATTGCACCTTGCAATGTGGAGATATTACTGTTTGTGCATTTACAATATTCATTGATTTTTGCCATTGAAAAACATGTTTTTCATATACCAGAAATGTTTGAAGCTACTGACTGAATGAAAGGAGCTGGCATCTCACTCTCTTTGAATCTTCTTTATCATGCTAGGATTAACAGGAAAAAGCTAAAAATTTCAGAATTGCACCGTGCAATGTGGAGATATTACTGTTTGTGCATTTACAATATTCATTGATTTTTGCCATTGAAAAACATGTTTTTCATATACCAGAAATGTTTGAAGCTACTGACTGAATGAAAGGAGCTGGCATCTCACTCTCTTTGAATCTTCTTTATCATGCTAGGATTAACAGGAAAAAGCTAAAAATTTCAGAATTGCACCGTGCAATGTGGAGATATTACTGTTTGTGCATTTACAATATTCATTGATTTTTGCCATTGAAAAACATGTTTTTCATATACCAGAAATGTTTGAAGCTACTGACTGAATGAAAGGAGCTGGCATCTCACTCTCTTTGAATCTTCTTTATCATGCTAGGATTAACAGGAAAAAGCTAAAAATTTCAGAATTGCACCGTGCAATGTGGAGATATTACTGTTTGTGCATTTACAATATTCATTGATTTTTGCCATTGAAAAACATGTTTTTCATATACCAGAAATGTTTGAAGCTACTGACTGAATGAAAGGAGCTGGCATCTCACTCTCTTTGAATCTTCTTTATCATGCTAGGATTAACAGGAAAAAGCAAAAAATTTCAGAATTGCACCTTGCAATGTGGAGATATTACTGTTTGTGCATTTACAATATTCATTGATTTTTGCCATTGAAAAACATGTTTTTCATATACCAGAAATGTTTGAAGCTACTGACTGAATGAAAGGAGCTGGCATCTCACTCTCTTTGAATCTTTATCATGCTAGGATTAACAGGAAAAAGCTAAAAATTTCAGAATTGCACCGTGCAATGTGGAGATATTACTGTTTGTGCATTTACAATATTCATTGATTTTTGCCATTGAAAAACATGTTTTTCATATACCAGAAATGTTTGAAGCTACTGACTGAATGAAAGGAGCTGGCATCTCACTCTCTTTGAATCTTCTTTATCATGCTAGGATTAACAGGAAAAAGCAAAAAATTTCAGAATTGCACCTTGCAATGTGGAGATATTACTGTTTGTGCATTTACAATATTCATTGATTTTTGCCATTGAAAAACGTTTTTCATATACCAGAAATGTTTGAAGCTACTGACTGAATGAAAGGAGCTGGCATCTCACTCTCTTTGAATCTTTTTATCATGCTAGGATTAGCAGGAAAAAGCAAAAAATTTCAGAATTGCACCTTGCAATGTGGAGATATTACTGTTTGTGCATTTACAATATTCATTGATTTTTGCCATTGAAAAACATGTTTTTCATATACCAGAAATGTTTGAAGCTACTGACTGAATGAAAGGAGCTGGCATCTCACTCTCTTTGAATCTTCTTAATCATGCTAGGATTAACAGGAAAAAGCAAAAAATTTCAGAATTGCACCTTGCAATGTGGAGATATTACTGTTTGTGCATTTACAATATTCATTGATTTTTGCCATTGAAAAACGTTTTTCTAACAGGAAAAAGCTAAAAATTTCAGAATTGCACCGTGCAATGTGGAGATATTACTGTTTGTGCATTTACAATATTCATTGATTTTTGCCATTGAAAAACGTTTTTCATATACCAGAAATGTTTGAAGCTACTGACTGAATAAAAGGAGCTGGCATCTCACTCTCTTTGAATCTTCTTTATCATGCTAGGATTAGCAGGAAAAAGCAAAAAATTTCAGAATTGCACCTTGCAATGTGGAGATATTACTGTTTGTGCATTTACAATATTCATTGATTTTTGCCATTGAAAAACATGTTTTTCATATACCAGAAATGTTTGAAGCTACTGACTGAATGAAAGGAGCTGGCATCTCACTCTCTTTGAATCTTCTTTATCATGCTAGGATTAACAGGAAAAAGCAAAAAATTTCAGAATTGCACCTTGCAATGTGGAGATATTACTGTTTGTGCATTTACAATATTCATTGATTTTTGCCATTGAAAAACATGTTTTTCATATACCAGAAATGTTTGAAGCTACTGACTGAATGAAAGGAGCTGGCATCTCACTCTCTTTGAATCTTCTTTATCATGCTAGGATTAACAGGAAAAAGCTAAAAATTTCAGAATTGCACCGTGCAATGTGGAGATATTACTGTTTGTGCATTTACAATATTCATTGATTTTTGCCATTGAAAAACATGTTTTTCATATACCAGAAATGTTTGAAGCTACTGACTGAATGAAAGGAGCTGGCATCTCACTCTCTTTGAATCTTCTTTATCATGCTAGGATTAACAGGAAAAAGCTAAAAATTTCAGAATTGCACCGTGCAATGTGGAGATATTACTGTTTGTGCATTTACAATATTCATTGATTTTTGCCATTGAAAAACATGTTTTTCATATACCAGAAATGTTTGAAGCTACTGACTGAATGAAAGGAGCTGGCTTCTCACTCTCTTTGAATCTTCTTTATCATGCTAGGATTAACAGGAAAAAGCTAAAAATTTCAGAATTGCACCGTGCAATGTGGAGATACTACTGTTTGTGCATTTACAATATTCATTGATTTTTGCCATTGAAAAACATGTTTTTCATATACCAGAAATGTTTGAAGCTACTGACTGAATGAAAGGAGCTGGCATCTCACTCTCTTTGAATCTTCTTTATCATGCTAGGATTAACAGGAAAAAGCAAAAAATTTCAGAATTGCACCTTGCAATGTGGAGATATTACTGTTTGTGCATTTACAATATTCATTGATTTTTGCCATTGAAAAACATGTTTTTCATATACCAGAAATGTTTGAAGCTACTGACTGAATGAAAGGAGCTGGCATCTCACTCTCTTTGAATCTTCTTTATCATGCTAGGATTAACAGGAAAAAGCTAAAAATTTCAGAATTGCACCGTGCAATGTGGAGATATTACTGTTTGTGCATTTACAATATTCATTGATTTTTGCCATTGAAAAACGTTTTTCATATACCAGAAATGTTTGAAGCTACTGACTGAATAAAAGGAGCTGGCATCTCACTCTCTTTGAATCTTCTTTATCATGCTAGGATTAGCAGGAAAAAGCAAAAAATTTCAGAATTGCACTTTGCAATGTGGAGATATTACTGTTTGTGCATTTACAATATTCATTGATTTTTGCCATTGAAAAACATGTTTTTCATATACCAGAAATGTTTGAAGCTACTGACTGAATGAAAGGAGCTGGCATCTCACTCTCTTTGAATCTTCTTTATCATGCTAGGATTAACAGGAAAAAGCTAAAAATTTCAGAATTGCACCGTGCAATGTGGAGATATTACTGTTTGTGCATTTACAATATTCATTGATTTTTGCCATTGAAAAACATGTTTTTCATATACCAGAAATGTTTGAAGCTACTGACTGAATGAAAGGAGCTGGCATCTCACTCTCTTTGAATCTTCTTTATCATGCTAGGATTAGCAGGAAAAAGCAAAAAATTTCAGAATTGCACCTTGCAATGCGGAGATATTACTGTTTGTGCATTTACAATATTCATTGATTTTTGCCATTGAAAAACGTTTTTCATATACCAGAAATGTTTGAAGCTACTGACTGAATGAAAGGAGCTGGCATCTCACTCTCTTTGAATCTTCTTTATCATGCTAGGATTAACAGGAAAAAGCAAAAAATTTCAGAATTGCACCTTGCAATGTGGAGATATTACTGTTTGTGCATTTACAATATTCATTGATTTTTGCCATTGAAAAACGTTTTTCATATACCAGAAATGTTTGAAGCTACTGACTGAATGAAAGGAGCTGGCATCTCACTCTCTTTGAATCTTTTTATCATGCTAGGATTAGCAGGAAAAAGCAAAAAATTTCAGAATTGCACCTTGCAATGTGGAGATATTACTGTTTGTGCATTTACAATATTCATTGATTTTTGCCATTGAAAAACATGTTTTTCATATACCAGAAATGTTTGAAGCTACTGACTGAATGAAAGGAGCTGGCATCTCACTCTCTTTGAATCTTCTTAATCATGCTAGGATTAACAGGAAAAAGCAAAAAATTTCAGAATTGCACCTTGCAATGTGGAGATATTACTGTTTGTGCATTTACAATATTCATTGATTTTTGCCATTGAAAAACGTTTTTCTAACAGGAAAAAGCTAAAAATTTCAGAATTGCACCGTGCAATGTGGAGATATTACTGTTTGTGCATTTACAATATTCATTGATTTTTGCCATTGAAAAACGTTTTTCATATACCAGAAATGTTTGAAGCTACTGACTGAATAAAAGGAGCTGGCATCTCACTCTCTTTGAATCTTCTTTATCATGCTAGGATTAGCAGGAAAAAGCAAAAAATTTCAGAATTGCACCTTGCAATGTGGAGATATTACTGTTTGTGCATTTACAATATTCATTGATTTTTGCCATTGAAAAACATGTTTTTCATATACCAGAAATGTTTGAAGCTACTGACTGAATGAAAGGAGCTGGCATCTCACTCTCTTTGAATCTTCTTTATCATGCTAGGATTAACAGGAAAAAGCAAAAAATTTCAGAATTGCACCTTGCAATGTGGAGATATTACTGTTTGTGCATTTACAATATTCATTGATTTTTGCCATTGAAAAACATGTTTTTCATATACCAGAAATGTTTGAAGCTACTGACTGAATGAAAGGAGCTGGCATCTCACTCTCTTTGAATCTTCTTTATCATGCTAGGATTAACAGGAAAAAGCTAAAAATTTCAGAATTGCACCGTGCAATGTGGAGATATTACTGTTTGTGCATTTACAATATTCATTGATTTTTGCCATTGAAAAACATGTTTTTCATATACCAGAAATGTTTGAAGCTACTGACTGAATGAAAGGAGCTGGCATCTCACTCTCTTTGAATCTTCTTTATCATGCTAGGATTAACAGGAAAAAGCTAAAAATTTCAGAATTGCACCGTGCAATGTGGAGATATTACTGTTTGTGCATTTACAATATTCATTGATTTTTGCCATTGAAAAACATGTTTTTCATATACCAGAAATGTTTGAAGCTACTGACTGAATGAAAGGAGCTGGCTTCTCACTCTCTTTGAATCTTCTTTATCATGCTAGGATTAACAGGAAAAAGCTAAAAATTTCAGAATTGCACCGTGCAATGTGGAGATACTACTGTTTGTGCATTTACAATATTCATTGATTTTTGCCATTGAAAAACATGTTTTTCATATACCAGAAATGTTTGAAGCTACTGACTGAATGAAAGGAGCTGGCATCTCACTCTCTTTGAATCTTCTTTATCATGCTAGGATTAACAGGAAAAAGCAAAAAATTTCAGAATTGCACCTTGCAATGTGGAGATATTACTGTTTGTGCATTTACAATATTCATTGATTTTTGCCATTGAAAAACATGTTTTTCATATACCAGAAATGTTTGAAGCTACTGACTGAATGAAAGGAGCTGGCATCTCACTCTCTTTGAATCTTCTTTATCATGCTAGGATTAACAGGAAAAAGCTAAAAATTTCAGAATTGCACCGTGCAATGTGGAGATATTACTGTTTGTGCATTTACAATATTCATTGATTTTTGCCATTGAAAAACGTTTTTCATATACCAGAAATGTTTGAAGCTACTGACTGAATAAAAGGAGCTGGCATCTCACTCTCTTTGAATCTTCTTTATCATGCTAGGATTAGCAGGAAAAAGCAAAAAATTTCAGAATTGCACTTTGCAATGTGGAGATATTACTGTTTGTGCATTTACAATATTCATTGATTTTTGCCATTGAAAAACATGTTTTTCATATACCAGAAATGTTTGAAGCTACTGACTGAATGAAAGGAGCTGGCATCTCACTCTCTTTGAATCTTCTTTATCATGCTAGGATTAACAGGAAAAAGCTAAAAATTTCAGAATTGCACCGTGCAATGTGGAGATATTACTGTTTGTGCATTTACAATATTCATTGATTTTTGCCATTGAAAAACATGTTTTTCATATACCAGAAATGTTTGAAGCTACTGACTGAATGAAAGGAGCTGGCATCTCACTCTCTTTGAATCTTCTTTATCATGCTAGGATTAGCAGGAAAAAGCAAAAAATTTCAGAATTGCACCTTGCAATGCGGAGATATTACTGTTTGTGCATTTACAATATTCATTGATTTTTGCCATTGAAAAACGTTTTTCATATACCAGAAATGTTTGAAGCTACTGACTGAATGAAAGGAGCTGGCATCTCACTCTCTTTGAATCTTCTTTATCATGCTAGGATTAACAGGAAAAAGCAAAAAATTTCAGAATTGCACCTTGCAATGTGGAGATATTACTGTTTGTGCATTTACAATATTCATTGATTTTTGCCATTGAAAAACGTTTTTCATATACCAGAAATGTTTGAAGCTACTGACTGAATGAAAGGAGCTGGCATCTCACTCTCTTTGAATCTTCTTTATCATGCTAGGATTAGCAGGAAAAAGCAAAAAATTTCAGAATTGCACCTTGCAATGTGGAGATATTACTGTTTGTGCATTTACAATATTCATTGATTTTTGCCATTGAAAAACATGTTTTTCATATACCAGAAATGTTTGAAGCTACTGACTGAATGAAAGGAGCTGGCATCTCACTCTCTTTGAATCTTCTTTATCATGCTAGGATTAACAGGAAAAAGCAAAAAATTTCAGAATTGCACCTTGCAATGTGGAGATATTACTGTTTGTGCATTTACAATATTCATTGATTTTTGCCATTGAAAAACGTTTTTCTAACAGGAAAAAGCTAAAAATTTCAGAATTGCACCGTGCAATGTGGAGATATTACTGTTTGTGCATTTACAATATTCATTGATTTTTGCCATTGAAAAACGTTTTTCATATACCAGAAATGTTTGAAGCTACTGACTGAATAAAAGGAGCTGGCATCTCACTCTCTTTGAATCTTCTTTATCATGCTAGGATTAGCAGGAAAAAGCAAAAAATTTCAGAATTGCACCTTGCAATGTGGAGATATTACTGTTTGTGCATTTACAATATTCATTGATTTTTGCCATTGAAAAACATGTTTTTCATATACCAGAAATGTTTGAAGCTACTGACTGAATGAAAGGAGCTGGCATCTCACTCTCTTTGAATCTTCTTTATCATGCTAGGATTAACAGGAAAAAGCAAAAAATTTCAGAATTGCACCTTGCAATGTGGAGATATTACTGTTTGTGCATTTACAATATTCATTGATTTTTGCCATTGAAAAACATGTTTTTCATATACCAGAAATGTTTGAAGCTACTGACTGAATGAAAGGAGCTGGCATCTCACTCTCTTTGAATCTTCTTTATCATGCTAGGATTAACAGGAAAAAGCTAAAAATTTCAGAATTGCACCGTGCAATGTGGAGATATTACTGTTTGTGCATTTACAATATTCATTGATTTTTGCCATTGAAAAACATGTTTTTCATATACCAGAAATGTTTGAAGCTACTGACTGAATGAAAGGAGCTGGCATCTCACTCTCTTTGAATCTTCTTTATCATGCTAGGATTAACAGGAAAAAGCTAAAAATTTCAGAATTGCACCGTGCAATGTGGAGATATTACTGTTTGTGCATTTACAATATTCATTGATTTTTGCCATTGAAAAACATGTTTTTCATATACCAGAAATGTTTGAAGCTACTGACTGAATGAAAGGAGCTGGCATCTCACTCTCTTTGAATCTTCTTTATCATGCTAGGATTAACAGGAAAAAGCTAAAAATTTCAGAATTGCACCGTGCAATGTGGAGATATTACTGTTTGTGCATTTACAATATTCATTGATTTTTGCCATTGAAAAACATGTTTTTCATATACCAGAAATGTTTGAAGCTACTGACTGAATGAAAGGAGCTGGCATCTCACTCTCTTTGAATCTTCTTTATCATGCTAGGATTAACAGGAAAAAGCAAAAAATTTCAGAATTGCACCTTGCAATGTGGAGATATTACTGTTTGTGCATTTACAATATTCATTGATTTTTGCCATTGAAAAACATGTTTTTCATATACCAGAAATGTTTGAAGCTACTGACTGAATGAAAGGAGCTGGCATCTCACTCTCTTTGAATCTTTATCATGCTAGGATTAACAGGAAAAAGCTAAAAATTTCAGAATTGCACCGTGCAATGTGGAGATATTACTGTTTGTGCATTTACAATATTCATTGATTTTTGCCATTGAAAAACATGTTTTTCATATACCAGAAATGTTTGAAGCTACTGACTGAATGAAAGGAGCTGGCATCTCACTCTCTTTGAATCTTCTTTATCATGCTAGGATTAACAGGAAAAAGCTAAAAATTTCAGAATTGCACCGTGCAATGTGGAGATATTACTGTTTGTGCATTTACAATATTCATTGATTTTTGCCATTGAAAAACATGTTTTTCATATACCAGAAATGTTTGAAGCTACTGACTGAATGAAAGGAGCTGGCTTCTCACTCTCTTTGAATCTTCTTTATCATGCTAGGATTAACAGGAAAAAGCTAAAAATTTCAGAATTGCACCGTGCAATGTGGAGATACTACTGTTTGTGCATTTACAATATTCATTGATTTTTGCCATTGAAAAACATGTTTTTCATATACCAGAAATGTTTGAAGCTACTGACTGAATGAAAGGAGCTGGCATCTCACTCTCTTTGAATCTTCTTTATCATGCTAGGATTAACAGGAAAAAGCAAAAAATTTCAGAATTGCACTTTGCAATGTGGAGATATTACTGTTTGTGCATTTACAATATTCATTGATTTTTGCCATTGAAAAACATGTTTTTCATATACCAGAAATGTTTGAAGCTACTGACTGAATGAAAGGAGCTGGCATCTCACTCTCTTTGAATCTTCTTTATCATGCTAGGATTAACAGGAAAAAGCTAAAAATTTCAGAATTGCACCGTGCAATGTGGAGATATTACTGTTTGTGCATTTACAATATTCATTGATTTTTGCCATTGAAAAACATGTTTTTCATATACCAGAAATGTTTGAAGCTACTGACTGAATGAAAGGAGCTGGCATCTCACTCTCTTTGAATCTTCTTTATCATGCTAGGATTAGCAGGAAAAAGCAAAAAATTTCAGAATTGCACCTTGCAATGCGGAGATATTACTGTTTGTGCATTTACAATATTCATTGATTTTTGCCATTGAAAAACGTTTTTCATATACCAGAAATGTTTGAAGCTACTGACTGAATGAAAGGAGCTGGCATCTCACTCTCTTTGAATCTTCTTTATCATGCTAGGATTAACAGGAAAAAGCAAAAAATTTCAGAATTGCACCTTGCAATGTGGAGATATTACTGTTTGTGCATTTACAATATTCATTGATTTTTGCCATTGAAAAACGTTTTTCATATACCAGAAATGTTTGAAGCTACTGACTGAATGAAAGGAGCTGGCATCTCACTCTCTTTGAATCTTCTTTATCATGCTAGGATTAGCAGGAAAAAGCAAAAAATTTCAGAATTGCACCTTGCAATGTGGAGATATTACTGTTTGTGCATTTACAATATTCATTGATTTTTGCCATTGAAAAACATGTTTTTCATATACCAGAAATGTTTGAAGCTACTGACTGAATGAAAGGAGCTGGCATCTCACTCTCTTTGAATCTTCTTTATCATGCTAGGATTAACAGGAAAAAGCAAAAAATTTCAGAATTGCACCTTGCAATGTGGAGATATTACTGTTTGTGCATTTACAATATTCATTGATTTTTGCCATTGAAAAACGTTTTTCTAACAGGAAAAAGCTAAAAATTTCAGAATTGCACCGTGCAATGTGGAGATATTACTGTTTGTGCATTTACAATATTCATTGATTTTTGCCATTGAAAAACGTTTTTCATATACCAGAAATGTTTGAAGCTACTGACTGAATAAAAGGAGCTGGCATCTCACTCTCTTTGAATCTTCTTTATCATGCTAGGATTAGCAGGAAAAAGCAAAAAATTTCAGAATTGCACCTTGCAATGTGGAGATATTACTGTTTGTGCATTTACAATATTCATTGATTTTTGCCATTGAAAAACATGTTTTTCATATACCAGAAATGTTTGAAGCTACTGACTGAATGAAAGGAGCTGGCATCTCACTCTCTTTGAATCTTCTTTATCATGCTAGGATTAACAGGAAAAAGCAAAAAATTTCAGAATTGCACCTTGCAATGTGGAGATATTACTGTTTGTGCATTTACAATATTCATTGATTTTTGCCATTGAAAAACATGTTTTTCATATACCAGAAATGTTTGAAGCTACTGACTGAATGAAAGGAGCTGGCATCTCACTCTCTTTGAATCTTCTTTATCATGCTAGGATTAACAGGAAAAAGCTAAAAATTTCAGAATTGCACCGTGCAATGTGGAGATATTACTGTTTGTGCATTTACAATATTCATTGATTTTTGCCATTGAAAAACATGTTTTTCATATACCAGAAATGTTTGAAGCTACTGACTGAATGAAAGGAGCTGGCATCTCACTCTCTTTGAATCTTCTTTATCATGCTAGGATTAACAGGAAAAAGCTAAAAATTTCAGAATTGCACCGTGCAATGTGGAGATATTACTGTTTGTGCATTTACAATATTCATTGATTTTTGCCATTGAAAAACATGTTTTTCATATACCAGAAATGTTTGAAGCTACTGACTGAATGAAAGGAGCTGGCATCTCACTCTCTTTGAATCTTCTTTATCATGCTAGGATTAACAGGAAAAAGCTAAAAATTTCAGAATTGCACCGTGCAATGTGGAGATATTACTGTTTGTGCATTTACAATATTCATTGATTTTTGCCATTGAAAAACATGTTTTTCATATACCAGAAATGTTTGAAGCTACTGACTGAATGAAAGGAGCTGGCATCTCACTCTCTTTGAATCTTCTTTATCATGCTAGGATTAACAGGAAAAAGCAAAAAATTTCAGAATTGCACCTTGCAATGTGGAGATATTACTGTTTGTGCATTTACAATATTCATTGATTTTTGCCATTGAAAAACATGTTTTTCATATACCAGAAATGTTTGAAGCTACTGACTGAATGAAAGGAGCTGGCATCTCACTCTCTTTGAATCTTTATCATGCTAGGATTAACAGGAAAAAGCTAAAAATTTCAGAATTGCACCGTGCAATGTGGAGATATTACTGTTTGTGCATTTACAATATTCATTGATTTTTGCCATTGAAAAACATGTTTTTCATATACCAGAAATGTTTGAAGCTACTGACTGAATGAAAGGAGCTGGCATCTCACTCTCTTTGAATCTTCTTTATCATGCTAGGATTAACAGGAAAAAGCTAAAAATTTCAGAATTGCACCGTGCAATGTGGAGATATTACTGTTTGTGCATTTACAATATTCATTGATTTTTGCCATTGAAAAACATGTTTTTCATATACAGAAATGTTTGAAGCTACTGACTGAATGAAAGGAGCTGGCTTCTCACTCTCTTTGAATCTTCTTTATCATGCTAGGATTAACAGGAAAAAGCTAAAAATTTCAGAATTGCACCGTGCATGTGGAGATACTACTGTTTGTGCATTTACAATATTCATTGATTTTTGCCATGAAAAACATGTTTTTCATATACCAGAAATGTTTGAAGCTACTGACTGAATGAAAGGAGCTGGCATCTCACTCTCTTTGAATCTTCTTTATCATGCTAGGATTAACAGGAAAAAGCAAAAAATTTCAGAATTGCACCCTTGCAATGTGGAGATATTACTGTTTGTGCATTTACAATATTCATTGATTTTTGCCATTGAAAAACATGTTTTTCATATACCAGAAATGTTTGAAGCTATGACTGAATGAAAGGAGCT
>NW_027368025.1:0-52845 GCF_046119375.1 Phyllobates terribilis | reverse complement strand
ATCAATGCTTATAGGACCTATGCAAGAACCTAACATGATCAAATTTGACTCATGACAATACAGCTTTAAAAAATGCATTGGCAGCAATTGTACCGATCATCTACTTTCAATGAATTATCAGCAAATTGGTGAAAGTACACCTATTAAAAAAAAAATAACAGCCTCCTCCATATCCCCTCTAGCTGTCCTGTCCATCACCAAGATAGGTGCGTTTTCTGCCATTTAGGTAGAAGTAATGTTCAACCAATTTGCTTCTAATTTAGACAAAGTAGTAGGAAAGTTTATCAAACAAACTCTACATATGAGCTCTATCTATTTTACAATACGTGTAATATGTATTCACAAAATGTCCATTTTCTATATGTGTGAACTTCACATCTTTTTTTTTTTTTAGTAAGTTTTAGTGCATGATGAGGTGGTGTTTACCTATAGGATCCACATCTCTTGGACTGGGCACCATTGATGGTATTTATTGGGCCCCACGTTCTTAAGTAAATCTCAATATTGCTTCAAAAAGGTAGCTATGCATATACAGTTTACAGACAGAATGTTAACATATTAAGCAAGAGTGTGACAACTTATCAGTGCTAAATGTGCCATAAAAAAACCCAGCATGTAAAATTCTTAGCTTTGACAAGTGACAACATATCTGGCAAAATGCATTGTAAACCAAATGTAATTTTTAGCTGCAGTAAATTTTAGACAATCAAAATGATGTTAAAATGTGTGTGTTTCTTACAGTCTAGAGGCTGCTTATTCTGATGGAGGAAAACACTGACAGCATCCTTCATGATCACTGAAAGAACTGTTCTCCTTTCTCCTGCCCCACACTGATCTATCTGATCGGTGCAGTGCAGGGGAGAAGTCACAGGACTTGCACGGATGTTGCGCATCCTGTGTAGCTGAAAAAACTTCTGCAAGACTAGCCCTTGGACCTCTTTATGAAAAGAAGAACGACACTCCTGATATGTGAGGTGGCATGGATAGGGTCCCAATCAAACAAAGTTGTTGATTAGCCATTGAACCTTTCAGGTCATGTGATCAGTCACATTCCTGGAAGGAAATTTCAAGATGTGGTAATGTATACGATGGATGAGTGTACATATATATATATATATATAAGTGTTTGTGTGTGTGGAGCTGCATGAGTATATAAGAGAGCTGTTGGTGTATGGTATGTAAGAAAGCTGTGTACAAGTATGTAGCAAAACAGTGCGTGTATGTAACAGAGGTGTGAGTGCATACTTCAAAGCTGTAGAAAAGCTATATGTGTTAGAACTGTGTTTGTGTATGGAGGAGAGTTGTGTGTGTATTTCGGAAAATTGCGTGTGTGATAGTAGTAGAGTTGTGTGTATGCAGGAGAGATGTGTGTATGTAGGAAAGAGGGTGGAAACTTATCAATGCTATAGGACCTATGCAAGAACCTAACATGATCAAATTTGACTCATGACAATACAGCTTTAAAAAATGCATTGGCAGCAATTGTACCGATCATCTACTTTCAATGAATTATCAGCAAATTGGTGAAAGTACACCTATTAAAAAAAAATAACAGCCTCCTCCATATCCCCTCTAGCTGTCCTGTCCATCACCAAGATAGGTGCGTTTTCTGCCATTTTAGGTAGAAGTAATGTTCAACCAATTTGCTTCTAATTTAGACAAAGTAGTAGGAAAGTTTATCAAACAAACTCTACATATGAGCTCTATCTATTTTACAATACGTGTAATATGTATTCACAAAATGTCCATTTTCTATATGTGTGAACTTCACATCTTTTTTTTTTTTTAGTAAGTTTTAGTGCATGATGAGGTGGTGTTTACCTATAGGATCCACCATCTCTTGGACTGGGCACCATTGATGGTATTTATTGGGCCCCACGTTCTTAAGTAAATCTCAATATTGCTTCAAAAAGGTAGCTATGCATATACAGTTTACAGACAGAATGTTAACATATTAAGCAAGAGTGTGACAACTTATCAGTGCTAAATGTGCCATAAAAAAACCCAGCATGTAAAATTCTTAGCTTTGACAAGTGACAACATATCTGGCAAAATGCATTGTAAACCAAATGTAATTTTTAGCTGCAGTAAATTTAGACAATCAAATGATGTTAAAATGTGTGTGTTTCTTACAGTCTAGAGGCTGCTTATTCTGATGGAGGAAAACACTGACAGCATCCTTCATGATCACTGAAAGAACTGTTCTCCTTTCTCCTGCCCCACACTGATCTATCTGATCGGTGCAGTGCAGGGGAGAAAGTCACCAGGACTTGCACGGATGTTGCGCATCCTGTGTAGCTGAAAAAACTTCTGCAAGACTAGCCCTTGGACCTCTTTATGAAAAGAAGAACGACACTCCTGATATGTGAGGTGGCATGGATAGGGTCCCAATCAAACAAAGTTGTTGATTAGCCATTGAACCTTTCAGGTCATGTGATCAGTCACATTCCTGGAAGGAATTTCAAGATGTGGTATGTATACGATGGATGAGTGTACATATATATATATATATATATAAGTGTTTGTGTGTGTGGAGCTGCATGAGTATATAAGAGAGCTGTTGGTGTATGGTATGTAAGAAAGCTGTGTACAAGTATGTAGCAAAACAGTGCGTGTATGTAACAGAGGTGTGAGTGCATACTTCAAAGCTGTAGAAAAGCTATATGTGTTAGAACTGTGTTTGTGTATGGAGGAGAGTTGTGTGTGTATTTCGGAAAATTGCGTGTGTGATAGTAGTAGAGTTGTGTGTATGCAGGAGAGATGTGTGTATGTAGGAAAGAGGGTGGAAACTTATCAATGCTATAGGACCTATGCAAGAACCTAACATGATCAAATTTGACTCATGACAATACAGCTTTAAAAAATGCATTGGCAGCAATTGTACCGATCATCTACTTTCAATGAATTATCAGCAAATTGGTGAAAGTACACCTATTAAAAAAAAATAACAGCCTCCTCCATATCCCCTCTAGCTGTCTGTCCATCACCAAGATAGGTGCGTTTTCTGCCATTTTAGGTAGAAGTAATGTTCAACCAATTTGCTTCTAATTTAGACAAAGTAGTAGGAAAGTTTATCAAACAAACTCTACATATGAGCTCTATCTATTTTACAATACGTGTAATATGTATTCACAAAATGTCCATTTTCTATATGTGTGAACTTCACATCTTTTTTTTTTTTTTAGTAAGTTTTAGTGCATGATGAGGTGGTGTTTACCTATAGGATCCACCATCTCTTGGACTGGGCACCATTGATGGTATTTATTGGGCCCCACGTTCTTAAGTAAATCTCAATATTGCTTCAAAAAGGTAGCTATGCATATACAGTTTACAGACAGAATGTTAACATATTAAGCAAGAGTGTGACAACTTATCAGTGCTAAATGTGCCATAAAAAAACCCAGCATGTAAAATTCTTAGCTTTGACAAGTGACAACATATCTGGCAAAATGCATTGTAAACCAAATGTAATTTTTAGCTGCAGTAAATTTTAGACAATCAAAATGATGTTAAAATGTGTGTGTTTCTTACAGTCTAGAGGCTGCTTATTCTGATGGAGGAAAACACTGACAGCATCCTTCATGATCACTGAAAGAACTGTTCTCCTTTCTCCTGCCCCACACTGATCTATCTGATCGGTGCAGTGCAGGGGAGAAAGTCACCAGGACTTGCACGGATGTTGCGCATCCTGTGTAGCTGAAAAAACTTCTGCAAGACTAGCCCTTGGACCTCTTTATGAAAAGAAGAACGACACTCCTGATATGTGAGGTGGCATGGATAGGGTCCCAATCAAACAAAGTTGTTGATTAGCCATTGAACCTTTCAGGTCATGTGATCAGTCACATTCCTGGAAGGAATTTCAAGATGTGGTAATGTATACGATGGATGAGTGTACATATATATATATATATATATAAGTGTTTGTGTGTGTGGAGCTGCATGAGTATATAAGAGAGCTGTTGGTGTATGGTATGTAAGAAAGCTGTGTACAAGTATGTAGCAAAACAGTGCGTGTATGTAACAGAGGTGTGAGTGCATACTTCAAAGCTGTAGAAAAGCTATATGTGTTAGAACTGTGTTTGTGTATGGAGGAGAGTTGTGTGTGTATTTCGGAAAATTGCGTGTGTGATAGTAGTAGAGTTGTGTGTATGCAGGAGAGATGTGTGTATGTAGGAAAGAGGGTGGAAACTTATCAATGCTATAGGACCTATGCAAGAACCTAACATGATCAAATTTGACTCATGACAATACAGCTTTAAAAAATGCATTGGCAGCAATTGTACCGATCATCTACTTTCAATGAATTATCAGCAAATTGGTGAAAGTACACCTATTAAAAAAAAATAACAGCCTCCTCCATATCCCCTCTAGCTGTCCTGTCCATCACCAAGATAGGTGCGTTTTCTGCCATTTTAGGTAGAAGTAATGTTCAACCAATTTGCTTCTAATTTAGACAAAGTAGTAGGAAAGTTTATCAAACAAACTCTACATATGAGCTCTATCTATTTTACAATACGTGTAATATGTATTCACAAAATGTCCATTTTCTATATGTGTGAACTTCACATCTTTTTTTTTTTTAGTAAGTTTTAGTGCATGATGAGGTGGTGTTTACCTATAGGATCCACCATCTCTTGGACTGGGCACCATTGATGGTATTTATTGGGCCCCACGTTCTTAAGTAAATCTCAATATTGCTTCAAAAAGGTAGCTATGCATATACAGTTTACAGACAGAATGTTAACATATTAAGCAAGAGTGTGACAACTTATCAGTGCTAAATGTGCCATAAAAAAACCCAGCATGTAAAATTCTTAGCTTTGACAAGTGACAACATATCTGGCAAAATGCATTGTAAACCAAATGTAATTTTTAGCTGCAGTAAATTTTAGACAATCAAAATGATGTTAAAATGTGTGTGTTTCTTACAGTCTAGAGGCTGCTTATTCTGATGGAGGAAAACACTGACAGCATCCTTCATGATCACTGAAAGAACTGTTCTCCTTTCTCCTGCCCCACACTGATCTATCTGATCGGTGCAGTGCAGGGGAGAAAGTCACCAGGACTTGCACGGATGTTGCGCATCCTGTGTAGCTGAAAAAACTTCTGCAAGACTAGCCCTTGGACCTCTTTATGAAAAGAAGAACGACACTCCTGATATGTGAGGTGGCATGGATAGGGTCCCAATCAAACAAAGTTGTTGATTAGCCATTGAACCTTTCAGGTCATGTGATCAGTCACATTCCTGGAAGGAATTTCAAGATGTGGTAATGTATACGATGGATGAGTGTACATATATATATATATATATATATATAAGTGTTTGTGTGTGTGGAGCTGCATGAGTATATAAGAGAGCTGTTGGTGTATGTAAGAAAGCTGTGTACAAGTATGTAGCAAAACAGTGCGTGTATGTAACAGAGGTGTGAGTGCATACTTCAAAGCTGTAGAAAAGCTATATGTGTTAGAGCTGTGTTTGTGTATGGAGGAGAGTTGTGTGTGTATTTCGGAAAATTGCGTGTGTGATAGTAGTAGAGTTGTGTGTATGCAGGAGAGATGTGTGTATGTAGGAAAGAGGGTGGAAACTTATCAATGCTATAGGACCTATGCAAGAACCTAACATGATCAAATTTGACTCATGACAATACAGCTTTAAAAAATGCATTGGCAGCAATTGTACCGATCATCTACTTTCAATGAATTATCAGCAAATTGGTGAAAGTACACCTATTAAAAAAAAAATAACAGCCTCCTCCATATCCCCTCTAGCTGTCCTGTCCATCACCAAGATAGGTGCGTTTTCTGCCATTTTAGGTAGAAGTAATGTTCAACCAATTTGCTTCTAATTTAGACAAAGTAGTAGGAAAGTTTATCAAACAAACTCTACATATGAGCTCTATCTATTTTACAATACGTGTAATATGTATTCACAAAATGTCCATTTTCTATATGTGTGAACTTCACATCTTTTTTTTTTTTTAGTAAGTTTTAGTGCATGATGAGGTGGTGTTTACCTATAGGATCCACCATCTCTTGGACTGGGCACCATTGATGGTATTTATTGGGCCCCACGTTCTTAAGTAAATCTCAATATTGCTTCAAAAAGGTAGCTATGCATATACAGTTTACAGACAGAATGTTAACATATTAAGCAAGAGTGTGACAACTTATCAGTGCTAAATGTGCCATAAAAAAACCCAGCATGTAAAATTCTTAGCTTTGACAAGTGACAACATATCTGGCAAAATGCATTGTAAACCAAATGTAATTTTTAGCTGCAGTAAATTTTAGACAATCAAAATGATGTTAAAATGTGTGTGTTTCTTACAGTCTAGAGGCTGCTTATTCTGATGGAGGAAAACACTGACAGCATCCTTCATGATCACTGAAAGAACTGTTCTCCTTTCTCCTGCCCCACACTGATCTATCTGATCGGTGCAGTGCAGGGGAGAAAGTCACCAGGACTTGCACGGATGTTGCGCATCCTGTGTAGCTGAAAAAACTTCTGCAAGACTAGCCCTTGGACCTCTTTATGAAAAGAAGAACGACACTCCTGATATGTGAGGTGGCATGGATAGGGTCCCAATCAAACAAAGTTGTTGATTAGCCATTGAACCTTTCAGGTCATGTGATCAGTCACATTCCTGGAAGGAATTTCAAGATGTGGTAATGTATACGATGGATGAGTGTACATATATATATATATATATAAGTGTTTGTGTGTGTGGAGCTGCATGAGTATATAAGAGAGCTGTTGGTGTATGGTATGTAAGAAAGCTGTGTACAAGTATGTAGCAAAACAGTGCGTGTATGTAACAGAGGTGTGAGTGCATACTTCAAAGCTGTAGAAAAGCTATATGTGTTAGAGCTGTGTTTGTGTATGGAGGAGAGTTGTGTGTGTATTTCGGAAAATTGCGTGTGTGATAGTAGTAGAGTTGTGTGTATGCAGGAGAGATGTGTGTATGTAGGAAAGAGGGTGGAAACTTATCAATGCTATAGGACCTATGCAAGAACCTAACATGATCAAATTTGACTCATGACAATACAGCTTTAAAAAATGCATTGGCAGCAATTGTACCGATCATCTACTTTCAATGAATTATCAGCAAATTGGTGAAAGTACACCTATTAAAAAAAAAATAACAGCCTCCTCCATATCCCCTCTAGCTGTCCTGTCCATCACCAAGATAGGTGCGTTTTCTGCCATTTTAGGTAGAAGTAATGTTCAACCAATTTGCTTCTAATTTAGACAAAGTAGTAGGAAAGTTTATCAAACAAACTCTACATATGAGCTCTATCTATTTTACAATACGTGTAATATGTATTCACAAAATGTCCATTTTCTATATGTGTGAACTTCACATCTTTTTTTTTTTTTAGTAAGTTTTAGTGCATGATGAGGTGGTGTTTACCTATAGGATCCACCATCTCTTGGACTGGGCACCATTGATGGTATTTATTGGGCCCCACGTTCTTAAGTAAATCTCAATATTGCTTCAAAAAGGTAGCTATGCATATACAGTTTACAGACAGAATGTTAACATATTAAGCAAGAGTGTGACAACTTATCAGTGCTAAATGTGCCATAAAAAAACCCAGCATGTAAAATTCTTAGCTTTGACAAGTGACAACATATCTGGCAAAATGCATTGTAAACCAAATGTAATTTTTAGCTGCAGTAAATTTTAGACAATCAAAATGATGTTAAAATGTGTGTGTTTCTTACAGTCTAGAGGCTGCTTATTCTGATGGAGGAAAACACTGACAGCATCCTTCATGATCACTGAAAGAACTGTTCTCCTTTCTCCTGCCCCACACTGATCTATCTGATCGGTGCAGTGCAGGGGAGAAAGTCACCAGGACTTGCACGGATGTTGCGCATCCTGTGTAGCTGAAAAAACTTCTGCAAGACTAGCCCTTGGACCTCTTTATGAAAAGAAGAACGACACTCCTGATATGTGAGGTGGCATGGATAGGGTCCCAATCAAACAAAGTTGTTGATTAGCCATTGAACCTTTCAGGTCATGTGATCAGTCACATTCCTGGAAGGAATTTCAAGATGTGGTAATGTATACGATGGATGAGTGTACATATATATATATATATATATAAGTGTTTGTGTGTGTGGAGCTGCATGAGTATATAAGAGAGCTGTTGGTGTATGGTATGTAAGAAAGCTGTGTACAAGTATGTAGCAAAACAGTGCGTGTATGTAACAGAGGTGTGAGTGCATACTTCAAAGCTGTAGAAAAGCTATATGTGTTAGAACTGTGTTTGTGTATGGAGGAGAGTTGTGTGTGTATTTCGGAAAATTGCGTGTGTGATAGTAGTAGAGTTGTGTGTATGCAGGAGAGATGTGTGTATGTAGGAAAGAGGGTGGAAACTTATCAATGCTATAGGACCTATGCAAGAACCTAACATGATCAAATTTGACTCATGACAATACAGCTTTAAAAAATGCATTGGCAGCAATTGTACCGATCATCTACTTTCAATGAATTATCAGCAAATTGGTGAAAGTACACCTATTAAAAAAAAAATAACAGCCTCCTCCATATCCCCTCTAGCTGTCCTGTCCATCACCAAGATAGGTGCGTTTTCTGCCATTTTAGGTAGAAGTAATGTTCAACCAATTTGCTTCTAATTTAGACAAAGTAGTAGGAAAGTTTATCAAACAAACTCTACATATGAGCTCTATCTATTTTACAATACGTGTAATATGTATTCACAAAATGTCCATTTTCTATATGTGTGAACTTCACATCTTTTTTTTTTTTTAGTAAGTTTTAGTGCATGATGAGGTGGTGTTTACCTATAGGATCCACCATCTCTTGGACTGGGCACCATTGATGGTATTTATTGGGCCCCACGTTCTTAAGTAAATCTCAATATTGCTTCAAAAAGGTAGCTATGCATATACAGTTTACAGACAGAATGTTAACATATTAAGCAAGAGTGTGACAACTTATCAGTGCTAAATGTGCCATAAAAAAACCCAGCATGTAAAATTCTTAGCTTTGACAAGTGACAACATATCTGGCAAAATGCATTGTAAACCAAATGTAATTTTTAGCTGCAGTAAATTTTAGACAATCAAAATGATGTTAAAATGTGTGTGTTTCTTACAGTCTAGAGGCTGCTTATTCTGATGGAGGAAAACACTGACAGCATCCTTCATGATCACTGAAAGAACTGTTCTCCTTTCTCCTGCCCCACACTGATCTATCTGATCGGTGCAGTGCAGGGGAGAAAGTCACCAGGACTTGCACGGATGTTGCGCATCCTGTGTAGCTGAAAAAACTTCTGCAAGACTAGCCCTTGGACCTCTTTATGAAAAGAAGAACGACACTCCTGATATGTGAGGTGGCATGGATAGGGTCCCAATCAAACAAAGTTGTTGATTAGCCATTGAACCTTTCAGGTCATGTGATCAGTCACATTCCTGGAAGGAATTTCAAGATGTGGTAATGTATACGATGGATGAGTGTACATATATATATATATATATATATATATAAGTGTTTGTGTGTGTGGAGCTGCATGAGTATATAAGAGAGCTGTTGGTGTATGTAAGAAAGCTGTGTACAAGTATGTAGCAAAACAGTGCGTGTATGTAACAGAGGTGTGAGTGCATACTTCAAAGCTGTAGAAAAGCTATATGTGTTAGAGCTGTGTTTGTGTATGGAGGAGAGTTGTGTGTGTATTTCGGAAAATTGCGTGTGTGATAGTAGTAGAGTTGTGTGTATGCAGGAGAGATGTGTGTATGTAGGAAAGAGGGTGGAAACTTATCAATGCTATAGGACCTATGCAAGAACCTAACATGATCAAATTTGACTCATGACAATACAGCTTTAAAAAATGCATTGGCAGCAATTGTACCGATCATCTACTTTCAATGAATTATCAGCAAATTGGTGAAAGTACACCTATTAAAAAAAAAATAACAGCCTCCTCCATATCCCCTCTAGCTGTCCTGTCCATCACCAAGATAGGTGCGTTTTCTGCCATTTTAGGTAGAAGTAATGTTCAACCAATTTGCTTCTAATTTAGACAAAGTAGTAGGAAAGTTTATCAAACAAACTCTACATATGAGCTCTATCTATTTTACAATACGTGTAATATGTATTCACAAAATGTCCATTTTCTATATGTGTGAACTTCACATCTTTTTTTTTTTTTAGTAAGTTTTAGTGCATGATGAGGTGGTGTTTACCTATAGGATCCACCATCTCTTGGACTGGGCACCATTGATGGTATTTATTGGGCCCCACGTTCTTAAGTAAATCTCAATATTGCTTCAAAAAGGTAGCTATGCATATACAGTTTACAGACAGAATGTTAACATATTAAGCAAGAGTGTGACAACTTATCAGTGCTAAATGTGCCATAAAAAAACCCAGCATGTAAAATTCTTAGCTTTGACAAGTGACAACATATCTGGCAAAATGCATTGTAAACCAAATGTAATTTTTAGCTGCAGTAAATTTTAGACAATCAAAATGATGTTAAAATGTGTGTGTTTCTTACAGTCTAGAGGCTGCTTATTCTGATGGAGGAAAACACTGACAGCATCCTTCATGATCACTGAAAGAACTGTTCTCCTTTCTCCTGCCCCACACTGATCTATCTGATCGGTGCAGTGCAGGGGAGAAAGTCACCAGGACTTGCACGGATGTTGCGCATCCTGTGTAGCTGAAAAAACTTCTGCAAGACTAGCCCTTGGACCTCTTTATGAAAAGAAGAACGACACTCCTGATATGTGAGGTGGCATGGATAGGGTCCCAATCAAACAAAGTTGTTGATTAGCCATTGAACCTTTCAGGTCATGTGATCAGTCACATTCCTGGAAGGAATTTCAAGATGTGGTAATGTATACGATGGATGAGTGTACATATATATATATATATATATATATATATATATAAGTGTTTGTGTGTGTGGAGCTGCATGAGTATATAAGAGAGCTGTTGGTGTATGTAAGAAAGCTGTGTACAAGTATGTAGCAAAACAGTGCGTGTATGTAACAGAGGTGTGAGTGCATACTTCAAAGCTGTAGAAAAGCTATATGTGTTAGAGCTGTGTTTGTGTATGGAGGAGAGTTGTGTGTGTATTTCGGAAAATTGCGTGTGTGATAGTAGTAGAGTTGTGTGTATGCAGGAGAGATGTGTGTATGTAGGAAAGAGGGTGGAAACTTATCAATGCTATAGGACCTATGCAAGAACCTAACATGATCAAATTTGACTCATGACAATACAGCTTTAAAAAATGCATTGGCAGCAATTGTACCGATCATCTACTTTCAATGAATTATCAGCAAATTGGTGAAAGTACACCTATTAAAAAAAAAATAACAGCCTCCTCCATATCCCCTCTAGCTGTCCTGTCCATCACCAAGATAGGTGCGTTTTCTGCCATTTTAGGTAGAAGTAATGTTCAACCAATTTGCTTCTAATTTAGACAAAGTAGTAGGAAAGTTTATCAAACAAACTCTACATATGAGCTCTATCTATTTTACAATACGTGTAATATGTATTCACAAAATGTCCATTTTCTATATGTGTGAACTTCACATCTTTTTTTTTTTTTAGTAAGTTTTAGTGCATGATGAGGTGGTGTTTACCTATAGGATCCACCATCTCTTGGACTGGGCACCATTGATGGTATTTATTGGGCCCCACGTTCTTAAGTAAATCTCAATATTGCTTCAAAAAGGTAGCTATGCATATACAGTTTACAGACAGAATGTTAACATATTAAGCAAGAGTGTGACAACTTATCAGTGCTAAATGTGCCATAAAAAAAGCCAGCATGTAAAATTCTTAGCTTTGACAAGTGACAACATATCTGGCAAAATGCATTGTAAACCAAATGTAATTTTTAGCTGCAGTAAATTTTAGACAATCAAAATGATGTTAAAATGTGTGTGTTTCTTACAGTCTAGAGGCTGCTTATTCTGATGGAGGAAAACACTGACAGCATCCTTCATGATCACTGAAAGAACTGTTCTCCTTTCTCCTGCCCCACACTGATCTATCTGATCGGTGCAGTGCAGGGGAGAAAGTCACCAGGACTTGCACGGATGTTGCGCATCCTGTGTAGCTGAAAAAACTTCTGCAAGACTAGCCCTTGGACCTCTTTATGAAAAGAAGAACGACACTCCTGATATGTGAGGTGGCATGGATAGGGTCCCAATCAAACAAAGTTGTTGATTAGCCATTGAACCTTTCAGGTCATGTGATCAGTCACATTCCTGGAAGGAATTTCAAGATGTGGTAATGTATACGATGGATGAGTGTACATATATATATATATATATAAGTGTTTGTGTGTGTGGAGCTGCATGAGTATATAAGAGAGCTGTTGGTGTATGGTATGTAAGAAAGCTGTGTACAAGTATGTAGCAAAACAGTGCGTGTATGTAACAGAGGTGTGAGTGCATACTTCAAAGCTGTAGAAAAGCTATATGTGTTAGAACTGTGTTTGTGTATGGAGGAGAGTTGTGTGTGTATTTCGGAAAATTGCGTGTGTGATAGTAGTAGAGTTGTGTGTATGCAGGAGAGATGTGTGTATGTAGGAAAGAGGGTGGAAACTTATCAATGCTATAGGACCTATGCAAGAACCTAACATGATCAAATTTGACTCATGACAATACAGCTTTAAAAAATGCATTGGCAGCAATTGTACCGATCATCTACTTTCAATGAATTATCAGCAAATTGGTGAAAGTACACCTATTAAAAAAAAAATAACAGCCTCCTCCATATCCCCTCTAGCTGTCCTGTCCATCACCAAGATAGGTGCGTTTTCTGCCATTTTAGGTAGAAGTAATGTTCAACCAATTTGCTTCTAATTTAGACAAAGTAGTAGGAAAGTTTATCAAACAAACTCTACATATGAGCTCTATCTATTTTACAATACGTGTAATATGTATTCACAAAATGTCCATTTTCTATATGTGTGAACTTCACATCTTTTTTTTTTTTTAGTAAGTTTTAGTGCATGATGAGGTGGTGTTTACCTATAGGATCCACCATCTCTTGGACTGGGCACCATTGATGGTATTTATTGGGCCCCACGTTCTTAAGTAAATCTCAATATTGCTTCAAAAAGGTAGCTATGCATATACAGTTTACAGACAGAATGTTAACATATTAAGCAAGAGTGTGACAACTTATCAGTGCTAAATGTGCCATAAAAAAACCCAGCATGTAAAATTCTTAGCTTTGACAAGTGACAACATATCTGGCAAAATGCATTGTAAACCAAATGTAATTTTTAGCTGCAGTAAATTTTAGACAATCAAAATGATGTTAAAATGTGTGTGTTTCTTACAGTCTAGAGGCTGCTTATTCTGATGGAGGAAAACACTGACAGCATCCTTCATGATCACTGAAAGAACTGTTCTCCTTTCTCCTGCCCCACACTGATCTATCTGATCGGTGCAGTGCAGGGGAGAAAGTCACCAGGACTTGCACGGATGTTGCGCATCCTGTGTAGCTGAAAAAACTTCTGCAAGACTAGCCCTTGGACCTCTTTATGAAAAGAAGAACGACACTCCTGATATGTGAGGTGGCATGGATAGGGTCCCAATCAAACAAAGTTGTTGATTAGCCATTGAACCTTTCAGGTCATGTGATCAGTCACATTCCTGGAAGGAATTTCAAGATGTGGTAATGTATGCGATGGATGAGTGTACATATATATATATATATATATAAGTGTTTGTGTGTGTGGAGCTGCATGAGTATATAAGAGAGCTGTTGGTGTATGTAAGAAAGCTGTGTACAAGTATGTAGCAAAACAGTGCGTGTATGTAACAGAGGTGTGAGTGCATACTTCAAAGCTGTAGAAAAGCTATATGTGTTAGAGCTGTGTTTGTGTATGGAGGAGAGTTGTGTGTGTATTTCGGAAAATTGCGTGTGTGATAGTAGTAGAGTTGTGTGTATGCAGGAGAGATGTGTGTATGTAGGAAAGAGGGTGGAAACTTATCAATGCTATAGGACCTATGCAAGAACCTAACATGATCAAATTTGACTCATGACAATACAGCTTTAAAAAATGCATTGGCAGCAATTGTACCGATCATCTACTTTCAATGAATTATCAGCAAATTGGTGAAAGTACACCTATTAAAAAAAAAATAACAGCCTCCTCCATATCCCCTCTAGCTGTCCTGTCCATCACCAAGATAGGTGCGTTTTCTGCCATTTTAGGTAGAAGTAATGTTCAACCAATTTGCTTCTAATTTAGACAAAGTAGTAGGAAAGTTTATCAAACAAACTCTACATATGAGCTCTATCTATTTTACAATACGTGTAATATGTATTCACAAAATGTCCATTTTCTATATGTGTGAACTTCACATCTTTTTTTTTTTTTAGTAAGTTTTAGTGCATGATGAGGTGGTGTTTACCTATAGGATCCACCATCTCTTGGACTGGGCACCATTGATGGTATTTATTGGGCCCCACGTTCTTAAGTAAATCTCAATATTGCTTCAAAAAGGTAGCTATGCATATACAGTTTACAGACAGAATGTTAACATATTAAGCAAGAGTGTGACAACTTATCAGTGCTAAATGTGCCATAAAAAAACCCAGCATGTAAAATTCTTAGCTTTGACAAGTGACAACATATCTGGCAAAATGCATTGTAAACCAAATGTAATTTTTAGCTGCAGTAAATTTTAGACAATCAAAATGATGTTAAAATGTGTGTGTTTCTTACAGTCTAGAGGCTGCTTATTCTGATGGAGGAAAACACTGACAGCATCCTTCATGATCACTGAAAGAACTGTTCTCCTTTCTCCTGCCCCACACTGATCTATCTGATCGGTGCAGTGCAGGGGAGAAAGTCACCAGGACTTGCACGGATGTTGCGCATCCTGTGTAGCTGAAAAAACTTCTGCAAGACTAGCCCTTGGACCTCTTTATGAAAAGAAGAACGACACTCCTGATATGTGAGGTGGCATGGATAGGGTCCCAATCAAACAAAGTTGTTGATTAGCCATTGAACCTTTCAGGTCATGTGATCAGTCACATTCCTGGAAGGAATTTCAAGATGTGGTAATGTATACGATGGATGAGTGTACATATATATATATATATATATATAAGTGTTTGTGTGTGTGGAGCTGCATGAGTATATAAGAGAGCTGTTGGTGTATGTAAGAAAGCTGTGTACAAGTATGTAGCAAAACAGTGCGTGTATGTAACAGAGGTGTGAGTGCATACTTCAAAGCTGTAGAAAAGCTATATGTGTTAGAGCTGTGTTTGTGTATGGAGGAGAGTTGTGTGTGTATTTCGGAAAATTGCGTGTGTGATAGTAGTAGAGTTGTGTGTATGCAGGAGAGATGTGTGTATGTAGGAAAGAGGGTGGAAACTTATCAATGCTATAGGACCTATGCAAGAACCTAACATGATCAAATTTGACTCATGACAATACAGCTTTAAAAAATGCATTGGCAGCAATTGTACCGATCATCTACTTTCAATGAATTATCAGCAAATTGGTGAAAGTACACCTATTAAAAAAAAAATAACAGCCTCCTCCATATCCCCTCTAGCTGTCCTGTCCATCACCAAGATAGGTGCGTTTTCTGCCATTTTAGGTAGAAGTAATGTTCAACCAATTTGCTTCTAATTTAGACAAAGTAGTAGGAAAGTTTATCAAACAAACTCTACATATGAGCTCTATCTATTTTACAATACGTGTAATATGTATTCACAAAATGTCCATTTTCTATATGTGTGAACTTCACATCTTTTTTTTTTTTTAGTAAGTTTTAGTGCATGATGAGGTGGTGTTTACCTATAGGATCCACCATCTCTTGGACTGGGCACCATTGATGGTATTTATTGGGCCCCACGTTCTTAAGTAAATCTCAATATTGCTTCAAAAAGGTAGCTATGCATATACAGTTTACAGACAGAATGTTAACATATTAAGCAAGAGTGTGACAACTTATCAGTGCTAAATGTGCCATAAAAAAAACCAGCATGTAAAATTCTTAGCTTTGACAAGTGACAACATATCTGGCAAAATGCATTGTAAACCAAATGTAATTTTTAGCTGCAGTAAATTTTAGACAATCAAAATGATGTTAAAATGTGTGTGTTTCTTACAGTCTAGAGGCTGCTTATTCTGATGGAGGAAAACACTGACAGCATCCTTCATGATCACTGAAAGAACTGTTCTCCTTTCTCCTGCCCCACACTGATCTATCTGATCGGTGCAGTGCAGGGGAGAAAGTCACCAGGACTTGCACGGATGTTGCGCATCCTGTGTAGCTGAAAAAACTTCTGCAAGACTAGCCCTTGGACCTCTTTATGAAAAGAAGAACGACACTCCTGATATGTGAGGTGGCATGGATAGGGTCCCAATCAAACAAAGTTGTTGATTAGCCATTGAACCTTTCAGGTCATGTGATCAGTCACATTCCTGGAAGGAATTTCAAGATGTGGTAATGTATACGATGGATGAGTGTACATATATATATATATATATAAGTGTTTGTGTGTGTGGAGCTGCATGAGTATATAAGAGAGCTGTTGGTGTATGGTATGTAAGAAAGCTGTGTACAAGTATGTAGCAAAACAGTGCGTGTATGTAACAGAGGTGTGAGTGCATACTTCAAAGCTGTAGAAAAGCTATATGTGTTAGAACTGTGTTTGTGTATGGAGGAGAGTTGTGTGTGTATTTCGGAAAATTGCGTGTGTGATAGTAGTAGAGTTGTGTGTATGCAGGAGAGATGTGTGTATGTAGGAAAGAGGGTGGAAACTTATCAATGCTATAGGACCTATGCAAGAACCTAACATGATCAAATTTGACTCATGACAATACAGCTTTAAAAAATGCATTGGCAGCAATTGTACCGATCATCTACTTTCAATGAATTATCAGCAAATTGGTGAAAGTACACCTATTAAAAAAAAAATAACAGCCTCCTCCATATCCCCTCTAGCTGTCCTGTCCATCACCAAGATAGGTGCGTTTTCTGCCATTTTAGGTAGAAGTAATGTTCAACCAATTTGCTTCTAATTTAGACAAAGTAGTAGGAAAGTTTATCAAACAAACTCTACATATGAGCTCTATCTATTTTACAATACGTGTAATATGTATTCACAAAATGTCCATTTTCTATATGTGTGAACTTCACATCTTTTTTTTTTTTTAGTAAGTTTTAGTGCATGATGAGGTGGTGTTTACCTATAGGATCCACCATCTCTTGGACTGGGCACCATTGATGGTATTTATTGGGCCCCACGTTCTTAAGTAAATCTCAATATTGCTTCAAAAAGGTAGCTATGCATATACAGTTTACAGACAGAATGTTAACATATTAAGCAAGAGTGTGACAACTTATCAGTGCTAAATGTGCCATAAAAAAACCCAGCATGTAAAATTCTTAGCTTTGACAAGTGACAACATATCTGGCAAAATGCATTGTAAACCAAATGTAATTTTTAGCTGCAGTAAATTTTAGACAATCAAAATGATGTTAAAATGTGTGTGTTTCTTACAGTCTAGAGGCTGCTTATTCTGATGGAGGAAAACACTGACAGCATCCTTCATGATCACTGAAAGAACTGTTCTCCTTTCTCCTGCCCCACACTGATCTATCTGATCGGTGCAGTGCAGGGGAGAAAGTCACCAGGACTTGCACGGATGTTGCGCATCCTGTGTAGCTGAAAAAACTTCTGCAAGACTAGCCCTTGGACCTCTTTATGAAAAGAAGAACGACACTCCTGATATGTGAGGTGGCATGGATAGGGTCCCAATCAAACAAAGTTGTTGATTAGCCATTGAACCTTTCAGGTCATGTGATCAGTCACATTCCTGGAAGGAATTTCAAGATGTGGTAATGTATACGATGGATGAGTGTACATATATATATATATATATATATAAGTGTTTGTGTGTGTGGAGCTGCATGAGTATATAAGAGAGCTGTTGGTGTATGTAAGAAAGCTGTGTACAAGTATGTAGCAAAACAGTGCGTGTATGTAACAGAGGTGTGAGTGCATACTTCAAAGCTGTAGAAAAGCTATATGTGTTAGAGCTGTGTTTGTGTATGGAGGAGAGTTGTGTGTGTATTTCGGAAAATTGCGTGTGTGATAGTAGTAGAGTTGTGTGTATGCAGGAGAGATGTGTGTATGTAGGAAAGAGGGTGGAAACTTATCAATGCTATAGGACCTATGCAAGAACCTAACATGATCAAATTTGACTCATGACAATACAGCTTTAAAAAATGCATTGGCAGCAATTGTACCGATCATCTACTTTCAATGAATTATCAGCAAATTGGTGAAAGTACACCTATTAAAAAAAAAATAACAGCCTCCTCCATATCCCCTCTAGCTGTCCTGTCCATCACCAAGATAGGTGCGTTTTCTGCCATTTTAGGTAGAAGTAATGTTCAACCAATTTGCTTCTAATTTAGACAAAGTAGTAGGAAAGTTTATCAAACAAACTCTACATATGAGCTCTATCTATTTTACAATACGTGTAATATGTATTCACAAAATGTCCATTTTCTATATGTGTGAACTTCACATCTTTTTTTTTTTTTAGTAAGTTTTAGTGCATGATGAGGTGGTGTTTACCTATAGGATCCACCATCTCTTGGACTGGGCACCATTGATGGTATTTATTGGGCCCCACGTTCTTAAGTAAATCTCAATATTGCTTCAAAAAGGTAGCTATGCATATACAGTTTACAGACAGAATGTTAACATATTAAGCAAGAGTGTGACAACTTATCAGTGCTAAATGTGCCATAAAAAAACCCAGCATGTAAAATTCTTAGCTTTGACAAGTGACAACATATCTGGCAAAATGCATTGTAAACCAAATGTAATTTTTAGCTGCAGTAAATTTTAGACAATCAAAATGATGTTAAAATGTGTGTGTTTCTTACAGTCTAGAGGCTGCTTATTCTGATGGAGGAAAACACTGACAGCATCCTTCATGATCACTGAAAGAACTGTTCTCCTTTCTCCTGCCCCACACTGATCTATCTGATCGGTGCAGTGCAGGGGAGAAAGTCACCAGGACTTGCACGGATGTTGCGCATCCTGTGTAGCTGAAAAAACTTCTGCAAGACTAGCCCTTGGACCTCTTTATGAAAAGAAGAACGACACTCCTGATATGTGAGGTGGCATGGATAGGGTCCCAATCAAACAAAGTTGTTGATTAGCCATTGAACCTTTCAGGTCATGTGATCAGTCACATTCCTGGAAGGAATTTCAAGATGTGGTAATGTATGCGATGGATGAGTGTACATATATATATATATATATAAGTGTTTGTGTGTGTGGAGCTGCATGAGTATATAAGAGAGCTGTTGGTGTATGTAAGAAAGCTGTGTACAAGTATGTAGCAAAACAGTGCGTGTATGTAACAGAGGTGTGAGTGCATACTTCAAAGCTGTAGAAAAGCTATATGTGTTAGAACTGTGTTTGTGTATGGAGGAGAGTTGTGTGTGTATTTCGGAAAATTGCGTGTGTGATAGTAGTAGAGTTGTGTGTATGCAGGAGAGATGTGTGTATGTAGGAAAGAGGGTGGAAACTTATCAATGCTATAGGACCTATGCAAGAACCTAACATGATCAAATTTGACTCATGACAATACAGCTTTAAAAAATGCATTGGCAGCAATTGTACCGATCATCTACTTTCAATGAATTATCAGCAAATTGGTGAAAGTACACCTATTAAAAAAAAAATAACAGCCTCCTCCATATCCCCTCTAGCTGTCCTGTCCATCACCAAGATAGGTGCGTTTTCTGCCATTTTAGGTAGAAGTAATGTTCAACCAATTTGCTTCTAATTTAGACAAAGTAGTAGGAAAGTTTATCAAACAAACTCTACATATGAGCTCTATCTATTTTACAATACGTGTAATATGTATTCACAAAATGTCCATTTTCTATATGTGTGAACTTCACATCTTTTTTTTTTTTTAGTAAGTTTTAGTGCATGATGAGGTGGTGTTTACCTATAGGATCCACCATCTCTTGGACTGGGCACCATTGATGGTATTTATTGGGCCCCACGTTCTTAAGTAAATCTCAATATTGCTTCAAAAAGGTAGCTATGCATATACAGTTTACAGACAGAATGTTAACATATTAAGCAAGAGTGTGACAACTTATCAGTGCTAAATGTGCCATAAAAAAACCCAGCATGTAAAATTCTTAGCTTTGACAAGTGACAACATATCTGGCAAAATGCATTGTAAACCAAATGTAATTTTTAGCTGCAGTAAATTTTAGACAATCAAAATGATGTTAAAATGTGTGTGTTTCTTACAGTCTAGAGGCTGCTTATTCTGATGGAGGAAAACACTGACAGCATCCTTCATGATCACTGAAAGAACTGTTCTCCTTTCTCCTGCCCCACACTGATCTATCTGATCGGTGCAGTGCAGGGGAGAAAGTCACCAGGACTTGCACGGATGTTGCGCATCCTGTGTAGCTGAAAAAACTTCTGCAAGACTAGCCCTTGGACCTCTTTATGAAAAGAAGAACGACACTCCTGATATGTGAGGTGGCATGGATAGGGTCCCAATCAAACAAAGTTGTTGATTAGCCATTGAACCTTTCAGGTCATGTGATCAGTCACATTCCTGGAAGGAATTTCAAGATGTGGTAATGTATACGATGGATGAGTGTACATATATATATATATATATATATATATATATATAAGTGTTTGTGTGTGTGGAGCTGCATGAGTATATAAGAGAGCTGTTGGTGTATGTAAGAAAGCTGTGTACAAGTATGTAGCAAAACAGTGCGTGTATGTAACAGAGGTGTGAGTGCATACTTCAAAGCTGTAGAAAAGCTATATGTGTTAGAGCTGTGTTTGTGTATGGAGGAGAGTTGTGTGTGTATTTCGGAAAATTGCGTGTGTGATAGTAGTAGAGTTGTGTGTATGCAGGAGAGATGTATGTATGTAGGAAAGAGGGTGGAAACTTATCAATGCTATAGGACCTATGCAAGAACCTAACATGATCAAATTTGACTCATGACAATACAGCTTTAAAAAATGCATTGGCAGCAATTGTACCGATCATCTACTTTCAATGAATTATCAGCAAATTGGTGAAAGTACACCTATTAAAAAAAAAATAACAGCCTCCTCCATATCCCCTCTAGCTGTCCTGTCCATCACCAAGATAGGTGCGTTTTCTGCCATTTTAGGTAGAAGTAATGTTCAACCAATTTGCTTCTAATTTAGACAAAGTAGTAGGAAAGTTTATCAAACAAACTCTACATATGAGCTCTATCTATTTTACAATACGTGTAATATGTATTCACAAAATGTCCATTTTCTATATGTGTGAACTTCACATCTTTTTTTTTTTTTAGTAAGTTTTAGTGCATGATGAGGTGGTGTTTACCTATAGGATCCACCATCTCTTGGACTGGGCACCATTGATGGTATTTATTGGGCCCCACGTTCTTAAGTAAATCTCAATATTGCTTCAAAAAGGTAGCTATGCATATACAGTTTACAGACAGAATGTTAACATATTAAGCAAGAGTGTGACAACTTATCAGTGCTAAATGTGCCATAAAAAAACCCAGCATGTAAAATTCTTAGCTTTGACAAGTGACAACATATCTGGCAAAATGCATTGTAAACCAAATGTAATTTTTAGCTGCAGTAAATTTTAGACAATCAAAATGATGTTAAAATGTGTGTGTTTCTTACAGTCTAGAGGCTGCTTATTCTGATGGAGGAAAACACTGACAGCATCCTTCATGATCACTGAAAGAACTGTTCTCCTTTCTCCTGCCCCACACTGATCTATCTGATCGGTGCAGTGCAGGGGAGAAAGTCACCAGGACTTGCACGGATGTTGCGCATCCTGTGTAGCTGAAAAAACTTCTGCAAGACTAGCCCTTGGACCTCTTTATGAAAAGAAGAACGACACTCCTGATATGTGAGGTGGCATGGATAGGGTCCCAATCAAACAAAGTTGTTGATTAGCCATTGAACCTTTCAGGTCATGTGATCAGTCACATTCCTGGAAGGAATTTCAAGATGTGGTAATGTATACGATGGATGAGTGTACATATATATATATATATATAAGTGTTTGTGTGTGTGGAGCTGCATGAGTATATAAGAGAGCTGTTGGTGTATGGTATGTAAGAAAGCTGTGTACAAGTATGTAGCAAAACAGTGCGTGTATGTAACAGAGGTGTGAGTGCATACTTCAAAGCTGTAGAAAAGCTATATGTGTTAGAACTGTGTTTGTGTATGGAGGAGAGTTGTGTGTGTATTTCGGAAAATTGCGTGTGTGATAGTAGTAGAGTTGTGTGTATGCAGGAGAGATGTGTGTATGTAGGAAAGAGGGTGGAAACTTATCAATGCTATAGGACCTATGCAAGAACCTAACATGATCAAATTTGACTCATGACAATACAGCTTTAAAAAATGCATTGGCAGCAATTGTACCGATCATCTACTTTCAATGAATTATCAGCAAATTGGTGAAAGTACACCTATTAAAAAAAAAATAACAGCCTCCTCCATATCCCCTCTAGCTGTCCTGTCCATCACCAAGATAGGTGCGTTTTCTGCCATTTTAGGTAGAAGTAATGTTCAACCAATTTGCTTCTAATTTAGACAAAGTAGTAGGAAAGTTTATCAAACAAACTCTACATATGAGCTCTATCTATTTTACAATACGTGTAATATGTATTCACAAAATGTCCATTTTCTATATGTGTGAACTTCACATCTTTTTTTTTTTTTAGTAAGTTTTAGTGCATGATGAGGTGGTGTTTACCTATAGGATCCACCATCTCTTGGACTGGGCACCATTGATGGTATTTATTGGGCCCCACGTTCTTAAGTAAATCTCAATATTGCTTCAAAAAGGTAGCTATGCATATACAGTTTACAGACAGAATGTTAACATATTAAGCAAGAGTGTGACAACTTATCAGTGCTAAATGTGCCATAAAAAAACCCAGCATGTAAAATTCTTAGCTTTGACAAGTGACAACATATCTGGCAAAATGCATTGTAAACCAAATGTAATTTTTAGCTGCAGTAAATTTTAGACAATCAAAATGATGTTAAAATGTGTGTGTTTCTTACAGTCTAGAGGCTGCTTATTCTGATGGAGGAAAACACTGACAGCATCCTTCATGATCACTGAAAGAACTGTTCTCCTTTCTCCTGCCCCACACTGATCTATCTGATCGGTGCAGTGCAGGGGAGAAAGTCACCAGGACTTGCACGGATGTTGCGCATCCTGTGTAGCTGAAAAAACTTCTGCAAGACTAGCCCTTGGACCTCTTTATGAAAAGAAGAACGACACTCCTGATATGTGAGGTGGCATGGATAGGGTCCCAATCAAACAAAGTTGTTGATTAGCCATTGAACCTTTCAGGTCATGTGATCAGTCACATTCCTGGAAGGAATTTCAAGATGTGGTAATGTATACGATGGATGAGTGTACATATATATATATATATATAAGTGTTTGTGTGTGTGGAGCTGCATGAGTATATAAGAGAGCTGTTGGTGTATGGTATGTAAGAAAGCTGTGTACAAGTATGTAGCAAAACAGTGCGTGTATGTAACAGAGGTGTGAGTGCATACTTCAAAGCTGTAGAAAAGCTATATGTGTTAGAACTGTGTTTGTGTATGGAGGAGAGTTGTGTGTGTATTTCGGAAAATTGCGTGTGTGATAGTAGTAGAGTTGTGTGTATGCAGGAGAGATGTGTGTATGTAGGAAAGAGGGTGGAAACTTATCAATGCTATAGGACCTATGCAAGAACCTAACATGATCAAATTTGACTCATGACAATACAGCTTTAAAAAATGCATTGGCAGCAATTGTACCGATCATCTACTTTCAATGAATTATCAGCAAATTGGTGAAAGTACACCTATTAAAAAAAAAATAACAGCCTCCTCCATATCCCCTCTAGCTGTCCTGTCCATCACCAAGATAGGTGCGTTTTCTGCCATTTTAGGTAGAAGTAATGTTCAACCAATTTGCTTCTAATTTAGACAAAGTAGTAGGAAAGTTTATCAAACAAACTCTACATATGAGCTCTATCTATTTTACAATACGTGTAATATGTATTCACAAAATGTCCATTTTCTATATGTGTGAACTTCACATCTTTTTTTTTTTTTAGTAAGTTTTAGTGCATGATGAGGTGGTGTTTACCTATAGGATCCACCATCTCTTGGACTGGGCACCATTGATGGTATTTATTGGGCCCCACGTTCTTAAGTAAATCTCAATATTGCTTCAAAAAGGTAGCTATGCATATACAGTTTACAGACAGAATGTTAACATATTAAGCAAGAGTGTGACAACTTATCAGTGCTAAATGTGCCATAAAAAAACCCAGCATGTAAAATTCTTAGCTTTGACAAGTGACAACATATCTGGCAAAATGCATTGTAAACCAAATGTAATTTTTAGCTGCAGTAAATTTTAGACAATCAAAATGATGTTAAAATGTGTGTGTTTCTTACAGTCTAGAGGCTGCTTATTCTGATGGAGGAAAACACTGACAGCATCCTTCATGATCACTGAAAGAACTGTTCTCCTTTCTCCTGCCCCACACTGATCTATCTGATCGGTGCAGTGCAGGGGAGAAAGTCACCAGGACTTGCACGGATGTTGCGCATCCTGTGTAGCTGAAAAAACTTCTGCAAGACTAGCCCTTGGACCTCTTTATGAAAAGAAGAACGACACTCCTGATATGTGAGGTGGCATGGATAGGGTCCCAATCAAACAAAGTTGTTGATTAGCCATTGAACCTTTCAGGTCATGTGATCAGTCACATTCCTGGAAGGAATTTCAAGATGTGGTAATGTATACGATGGATGAGTGTACATATATATATATATATATATATATATAAGTGTTTGTGTGTGTGGAGCTGCATGAGTATATAAGAGAGCTGTTGGTGTATGTAAGAAAGCTGTGTACAAGTATGTAGCAAAACAGTGCGTGTATGTAACAGAGGTGTGAGTGCATACTTCAAAGCTGTAGAAAAGCTATATGTGTTAGAGCTGTGTTTGTGTATGGAGGAGAGTTGTGTGTGTATTTCGGAAAATTGCGTGTGTGATAGTAGTAGAGTTGTGTGTATGCAGGAGAGATGTGTGTATGTAGGAAAGAGGGTGGAAACTTATCAATGCTATAGGACCTATGCAAGAACCTAACATGATCAAATTTGACTCATGACAATACAGCTTTAAAAAATGCATTGGCAGCAATTGTACCGATCATCTACTTTCAATGAATTATCAGCAAATTGGTGAAAGTACACCTATTAAAAAAAAAATAACAGCCTCCTCCATATCCCCTCTAGCTGTCCTGTCCATCACCAAGATAGGTGCGTTTTCTGCCATTTTAGGTAGAAGTAATGTTCAACCAATTTGCTTCTAATTTAGACAAAGTAGTAGGAAAGTTTATCAAACAAACTCTACATATGAGCTCTATCTATTTTACAATACGTGTAATATGTATTCACAAAATGTCCATTTTCTATATGTGTGAACTTCACATCTTTTTTTTTTTTTAGTAAGTTTTAGTGCATGATGAGGTGGTGTTTACCTATAGGATCCACCATCTCTTGGACTGGGCACCATTGATGGTATTTATTGGGCCCCACGTTCTTAAGTAAATCTCAATATTGCTTCAAAAAGGTAGCTATGCATATACAGTTTACAGACAGAATGTTAACATATTAAGCAAGAGTGTGACAACTTATCAGTGCTAAATGTGCCATAAAAAAACCCAGCATGTAAAATTCTTAGCTTTGACAAGTGACAACATATCTGGCAAAATGCATTGTAAACCAAATGTAATTTTTAGCTGCAGTAAATTTTAGACAATCAAAATGATGTTAAAATGTGTGTGTTTCTTACAGTCTAGAGGCTGCTTATTCTGATGGAGGAAAACACTGACAGCATCCTTCATGATCACTGAAAGAACTGTTCTCCTGCCCCACACTGATCTATCTGATCGGTGCAGTGCAGGGGAGAAAGTCACCAGGACTTGCACGGATGTTGCGCATCCTGTGTAGCTGAAAAAACTTCTGCAAGACTAGCCCTTGGACCTCTTTATGAAAAGAAGAACGACACTCCTGATATGTGAGGTGGCATGGATAGGGTCCCAATCAAACAAAGTTGTTGATTAGCCATTGAACCTTTCAGGTCATGTGATCAGTCACATTCCTGGAAGGAATTTCAAGATGTGGTAATGTATACGATGGATGAGTGTACATATATATATATATATATATATATATATATATAAGTGTTTGTGTGTGTGGAGCTGCATGAGTATATAAGAGAGCTGTTGGTGTATGTAAGAAAGCTGTGTACAAGTATGTAGCAAAACAGTGCGTGTATGTAACAGAGGTGTGAGTGCATACTTCAAAGCTGTAGAAAAGCTATATGTGTTAGAGCTGTGTTTGTGTATGGAGGAGAGTTGTGTGTGTATTTCGGAAAATTGCGTGTGTGATAGTAGTAGAGTTGTGTGTATGCAGGAGAGATGTGTGTATGTAGGAAAGAGGGTGGAAACTTATCAATGCTATAGGACCTATGCAAGAACCTAACATGATCAAATTTGACTCATGACAATACAGCTTTAAAAAATGCATTGGCAGCAATTGTACCGATCATCTACTTTCAATGAATTATCAGCAAATTGGTGAAAGTACACCTATTAAAAAAAAAATAACAGCCTCCTCCATATCCCCTCTAGCTGTCCTGTCCATCACCAAGATAGGTGCGTTTTCTGCCATTTTAGGTAGAAGTAATGTTCAACCAATTTGCTTCTAATTTAGACAAAGTAGTAGGAAAGTTTATCAAACAAACTCTACATATGAGCTCTATCTATTTTACAATACGTGTAATATGTATTCACAAAATGTCCATTTTCTACATGTGTGAACTTCACATCTTTTTTTTTTTTTAGTAAGTTTTAGTGCATGATGAGGTGGTGTTTACCTATAGGATCCACCATCTCTTGGACTGGGCACCATTGATGGTATTTATTGGGCCCCACGTTCTTAAGTAAATCTCAATATTGCTTCAAAAAGGTAGCTATGCATATACAGTTTACAGACAGAATGTTAACATATTAAGCAAGAGTGTGACAACTTATCAGTGCTAAATGTGCCATAAAAAAACCCAGCATGTAAAATTCTTAGCTTTGACAAGTGACAACATATCTGGCAAAATGCATTGTAAACCAAATGTAATTTTTAGCTGCAGTAAATTTTAGACAATCAAAATGATGTTAAAATGTGTGTGTTTCTTACAGTCTAGAGGCTGCTTATTCTGATGGAGGAAAACACTGACAGCATCCTTCATGATCACTGAAAGAACTGTTCTCCTGCCCCACACTGATCTATCTGATCGGTGCAGTGCAGGGGAGAAAGTCACCAGGACTTGCACGGATGTTGCGCATCCTGTGTAGCTGAAAAAACTTCTGCAAGACTAGCCCTTGGACCTCTTTATGAAAAGAAGAACGACACTCCTGATATGTGAGGTGGCATGGATAGGGTCCCAATCAAACAAAGTTGTTGATTAGCCATTGAACCTTTCAGGTCATGTGATCAGTCACATTCCTGGAAGGAATTTCAAGATGTGGTAATGTATACGATGGATGAGTGTACATATATATATATATATATATATATATATATATATATAAGTGTTTGTGTGTGTGGAGCTGCATGAGTATATAAGAGAGCTGTTGGTGTATGTAAGAAAGCTGTGTACAAGTATGTAGCAAAACAGTGCGTGTATGTAACAGAGGTGTGAGTGCATACTTCAAAGCTGTAGAAAAGCTATATGTGTTAGAGCTGTGTTTGTGTATGGAGGAGAGTTGTGTGTGTATTTCGGAAAATTGCGTGTGTGATAGTAGTAGAGTTGTGTGTATGCAGGAGAGATGTGTGTATGTAGGAAAGAGGGTGGAAACTTATCAATGCTATAGGACCTATGCAAGAACCTAACATGATCAAATTTGACTCATGACAATACAGCTTTAAAAAATGCATTGGCAGCAATTGTACCGATCATCTACTTTCAATGAATTATCAGCAAATTGGTGAAAGTACACCTATTAAAAAAAAAATAACAGCCTCCTCCATATCCCCTCTAGCTGTCCTGTCCATCACCAAGATAGGTGCGTTTTCTGCCATTTTAGGTAGAAGTAATGTTCAACCAATTTGCTTCTAATTTAGACAAAGTAGTAGGAAAGTTTATCAAACAAACTCTACATATGAGCTCTATCTATTTTACAATACGTGTAATATGTATTCACAAAATGTCCATTTTCTATATGTGTGAACTTCACATCTTTTTTTTTTTTTAGTAAGTTTTAGTGCATGATGAGGTGGTGTTTACCTATAGGATCCACCATCTCTTGGACTGGGCACCATTGATGGTATTTATTGGGCCCCACGTTCTTAAGTAAATCTCAATATTGCTTCAAAAAGGTAGCTATGCATATACAGTTTACAGACAGAATGTTAACATATTAAGCAAGAGTGTGACAACTTATCAGTGCTAAATGTGCCATAAAAAAACCCAGCATGTAAAATTCTTAGCTTTGACAAGTGACAACATATCTGGCAAAATGCATTGTAAACCAAATGTAATTTTTAGCTGCAGTAAATTTTAGACAATCAAAATGATGTTAAAATGTGTGTGTTTCTTACAGTCTAGAGGCTGCTTATTCTGATGGAGGAAAACACTGACAGCATCCTTCATGATCACTGAAAGAACTGTTCTCCTTTCTCCTGCCCCACACTGATCTATCTGATCGGTGCAGTGCAGGGGAGAAAGTCACCAGGACTTGCACGGATGTTGCGCATCCTGTGTAGCTGAAAAAACTTCTGCAAGACTAGCCCTTGGACCTCTTTATGAAAAGAAGAACGACACTCCTGATATGTGAGGTGGCATGGATAGGGTCCCAATCAAACAAAGTTGTTGATTAGCCATTGAACCTTTCAGGTCATGTGATCAGTCACATTCCTGGAAGGAATTTCAAGATGTGGTAATGTATACGATGGATGAGTGTACATATATATATATATATATATATATATATATATAAGTGTTTGTGTGTGTGGAGCTGCATGAGTATATAAGAGAGCTGTTGGTGTATGTAAGAAAGCTGTGTACAAGTATGTAGCAAAACAGTGCGTGTATGTAACAGAGGTGTGAGTGCATACTTCAAAGCTGTAGAAAAGCTATATGTGTTAGAGCTGTGTTTGTGTATGGAGGAGAGTTGTGTGTGTATTTCGGAAAATTGCGTGTGTGATAGTAGTAGAGTTGTGTGTATGCAGGAGAGATGTGTGTATGTAGGAAAGAGGGTGGAAACTTATCAATGCTATAGGACCTATGCAAGAACCTAACATGATCAAATTTGACTCATGACAATACAGCTTTAAAAAATGCATTGGCAGCAATTGTACCGATCATCTACTTTCAATGAATTATCAGCAAATTGGTGAAAGTACACCTATTAAAAAAAAAATAACAGCCTCCTCCATATCCCCTCTAGCTGTCCTGTCCATCACCAAGATAGGTGCGTTTTCTGCCATTTTAGGTAGAAGTAATGTTCAACCAATTTGCTTCTAATTTAGACAAAGTAGTAGGAAAGTTTATCAAACAAACTCTACATATGAGCTCTATCTATTTTACAATACGTGTAATATGTATTCACAAAATGTCCATTTTCTATATGTGTGAACTTCACATCTTTTTTTTTTTTTAGTAAGTTTTAGTGCATGATGAGGTGGTGTTTACCTATAGGATCCACCATCTCTTGGACTGGGCACCATTGATGGTATTTATTGGGCCCCACGTTCTTAAGTAAATCTCAATATTGCTTCAAAAAGGTAGCTATGCATATACAGTTTACAGACAGAATGTTAACATATTAAGCAAGAGTGTGACAACTTATCAGTGCTAAATGTGCCATAAAAAAACCCAGCATGTAAAATTCTTAGCTTTGACAAGTGACAACATATCTGGCAAAATGCATTGTAAACCAAATGTAATTTTTAGCTGCAGTAAATTTTAGACAATCAAAATGATGTTAAAATGTGTGTGTTTCTTACAGTCTAGAGGCTGCTTATTCTGATGGAGGAAAACACTGACAGCATCCTTCATGATCACTGAAAGAACTGTTCTCCTTTCTCCTGCCCCACACTGATCTATCTGATCGGTGCAGTGCAGGGGAGAAAGTCACCAGGACTTGCACGGATGTTGCGCATCCTGTGTAGCTGAAAAAACTTCTGCAAGACTAGCCCTTGGACCTCTTTATGAAAAGAAGAACGACACTCCTGATATGTGAGGTGGCATGGATAGGGTCCCAATCAAACAAAGTTGTTGATTAGCCATTGAACCTTTCAGGTCATGTGATCAGTCACATTCCTGGAAGGAATTTCAAGATGTGGTAATGTATACGATGGATGAGTGTACATATATATATATATATATATATATATATATATAAGTGTTTGTGTGTGTGGAGCTGCATGAGTATATAAGAGAGCTGTTGGTGTATGTAAGAAAGCTGTGTACAAGTATGTAGCAAAACAGTGCGTGTATGTAACAGAGGTGTGAGTGCATACTTCAAAGCTGTAGAAAAGCTATATGTGTTAGAGCTGTGTTTGTGTATGGAGGAGAGTTGTGTGTGTATTTCGGAAAATTGCGTGTGTGATAGTAGTAGAGTTGTGTGTATGCAGGAGAGATGTGTGTATGTAGGAAAGAGGGTGGAAACTTATCAATGCTATAGGACCTATGCAAGAACCTAACATGATCAAATTTGACTCATGACAATACAGCTTTAAAAAATGCATTGGCAGCAATTGTACCGATCATCTACTTTCAATGAATTATCAGCAAATTGGTGAAAGTACACCTATTAAAAAAAAAATAACAGCCTCCTCCATATCCCCTCTAGCTGTCCTGTCCATCACCAAGATAGGTGCGTTTTCTGCCATTTTAGGTAGAAGTAATGTTCAACCAATTTGCTTCTAATTTAGACAAAGTAGTAGGAAAGTTTATCAAACAAACTCTACATATGAGCTCTATCTATTTTACAATACGTGTAATATGTATTCACAAAATGTCCATTTTCTATATGTGTGAACTTCACATCTTTTTTTTTTTTTAGTAAGTTTTAGTGCATGATGAGGTGGTGTTTACCTACAGGATCCACCATCTCTTGGACTGGGCACCATTGATGGTATTTATTGGGCCCCACGTTCTTAAGTAAATCTCAATATTGCTTCAAAAAGGTAGCTATGCATATACAGTTTACAGACAGAATGTTAACATATTAAGCAAGAGTGTGACAACTTATCAGTGCTAAATGTGCCATAAAAAAACCCAGCATGTAAAATTCTTAGCTTTGACAAGTGACAACATATCTGGCAAAATGCATTGTAAACCAAATGTAATTTTTAGCTGCAGTAAATTTTAGACAATCAAAATGATATTAAAATGTGTGTGTTTCTTACAGTCTAGAGGCTGCTTATTCTGATGGAGGAAAACACTGACAGCATCCTTCATGATCACTGAAAGAACTGTTCTCCTTTCTCCTGCCCCACACTGATCTATCTGATCGGTGCAGTGCAGGGGAGAAAGTCACCAGGACTTGCACGGATGTTGCGCATCCTGTGTAGCTGAAAAAACTTCTGCAAGACTAGCCCTTGGACCTCTTTATGAAAAGAAGAACGACACTCCTGATATGTGAGGTGGCATGGATAGGGTCCCAATCAAACAAAGTTGTTGATTAGCCATTGAACCTTTCAGGTCATGTGATCAGTCACATTCCTGGAAGGAATTTCAAGATGTGGTAATGTATACGATGGATGAGTGTACATATATATATATATATATATATATATATAAGTGTTTGTGTGTGTGGAGCTGCATGAGTATATAAGAGAGCTGTTGGTGTATGTAAGAAAGCTGTGTACAAGTATGTAGCAAAACAGTGCGTGTATGTAACAGAGGTGTGAGTGCATACTTCAAAGCTGTAGAAAAGCTATATGTGTTAGAGCTGTGTTTGTGTATGGAGGAGAGTTGTGTGTGTATTTCGGAAAATTGCGTGTGTGATAGTAGTAGAGTTGTGTGTATGCAGGAGAGATGTGTGTATGTAGGAAAGAGGGTGGAAACTTATCAATGCTATAGGACCTATGCAAGAACCTAACATGATCAAATTTGACTCATGACAATACAGCTTTAAAAAATGCATTGGCAGCAATTGTACCGATCATCTACTTTCAATGAATTATCAGCAAATTGGTGAAAGTACACCTATTAAAAAAAAAATAACAGCCTCCTCCATATCCCCTCTAGCTGTCCTGTCCATCACCAAGATAGGTGCGTTTTCTGCCATTTTAGGTAGAAGTAATGTTCAACCAATTTGCTTCTAATTTAGACAAAGTAGTAGGAAAGTTTATCAAACAAACTCTACATATGAGCTCTATCTATTTTACAATACGTGTAATATGTATTCACAAAATGTCCATTTTCTATATGTGTGAACTTCACATCTTTTTTTTTTTTTAGTAAGTTTTAGTGCATGATGAGGTGGTGTTTACCTATAGGATCCACCATCTCTTGGACTGGGCACCATTGATGGTATTTATTGGGCCCCACGTTCTTAAGTAAATCTCAATATTGCTTCAAAAAGGTAGCTATGCATATACAGTTTACAGACAGAATGTTAACATATTAAGCAAGAGTGTGACAACTTATCAGTGCTAAATGTGCCATAAAAAAACCCAGGATGTAAAATTCTTAGCTTTGACAAGTGACAACATATCTGGCAAAATGCATTGTAAACCAAATGTAATTTTTAGCTGCAGTAAATTTTAGACAATCAAAATGATGTTAAAATGTGTGTGTTTCTTACAGTCTAGAGGCTGCTTATTCTGATGGAGGAAAACACTGACAGCATCCTTCATGATCACTGAAAGAACTGTTCTCCTTTCTCCTGCCCCACACTGATCTATCTGATCGGTGCAGTGCAGGGGAGAAAGTCACCAGGACTTGCACGGATGTTGCGCATCCTGTGTAGCTGAAAAAACTTCTGCAAGACTAGCCCTTGGACCTCTTTATGAAAAGAAGAACGACACTCCTGATATGTGAGGTGGCATGGATAGGGTCCCAATCAAACAAAGTTGTTGATTAGCCATTGAACCTTTCAGGTCATGTGATCAGTCACATTCCTGGAAGGAATTTCAAGATGTGGTAATGTATACGATGGATGAGTGTACATATATATATATATATATATATATATATATAAGTGTTTGTGTGTGTGGAGCTGCATGAGTATATAAGAGAGCTGTTGGTGTATGTAAGAAAGCTGTGTACAAGTATGTAGCAAAACAGTGCGTGTATGTAACAGAGGTGTGAGTGCATACTTCAAAGCTGTAGAAAAGCTATATGTGTTAGAGCTGTGTTTGTGTATGGAGGAGAGTTGTGTGTGTATTTCGGAAAATTGCGTGTGTGATAGTAGTAGAGTTGTGTGTATGCAGGAGAGATGTGTGTATGTAGGAAAGAGGGTGGAAACTTATCAATGCTATAGGACCTATGCAAGAACCTAACATGATCAAATTTGACTCATGACAATACAGCTTTAAAAAATGCATTGGCAGCAATTGTACCGATCATCTACTTTCAATGAATTATCAGCAAATTGGTGAAAGTACACCTATTAAAAAAAAAATAACAGCCTCCTCCATATCCCCTCTAGCTGTCCTGTCCATCACCAAGATAGGTGCGTTTTCTGCCATTTTAGGTAGAAGTAATGTTCAACCAATTTGCTTCTAATTTAGACAAAGTAGTAGGAAAGTTTATCAAACAAACTCTACATATGAGCTCTATCTATTTTACAATACGTGTAATATGTATTCACAAAATGTCCATTTTCTATATGTGTGAACTTCACATCTTTTTTTTTTTTTAGTAAGTTTTAGTGCATGATGAGGTGGTGTTTACCTATAGGATCCACCATCTCTTGGACTGGGCACCATTGATGGTATTTATTGGGCCCCACGTTCTTAAGTAAATCTCAATATTGCTTCAAAAAGGTAGCTATGCATATACAGTTTACAGACAGAATGTTAACATATTAAGCAAGAGTGTGACAACTTATCAGTGCTAAATGTGCCATAAAAAAACCCAGCATGTAAAATTCTTAGCTTTGACAAGTGACAACATATCTGGCAAAATGCATTGTAAACCAAATGTAATTTTTAGCTGCAGTAAATTTTAGACAATCAAAATGATGTTAAAATGTGTGTGTTTCTTACAGTCTAGAGGCTGCTTATTCTGATGGAGGAAAACACTGACAGCATCCTTCATGATCACTGAAAGAACTGTTCTCCTTTCTCCTGCCCCACACTGATCTATCTGATCGGTGCAGTGCAGGGGAGAAAGTCACCAGGACTTGCACGGATGTTGCGCATCCTGTGTAGCTGAAAAAACTTCTGCAAGACTAGCCCTTGGACCTCTTTATGAAAAGAAGAACGACACTCCTGATATGTGAGGTGGCATGGATAGGGTCCCAATCAAACAAAGTTGTTGATTAGCCATTGAACCTTTCAGGTCATGTGATCAGTCACATTCCTGGAAGGAATTTCAAGATGTGGTAATGTATACGATGGATGAGTGTACATATATATATATATATATATATATAAGTGTTTGTGTGTGTGGAGCTGCATGAGTATATAAGAGAGCTGTTGGTGTATGTAAGAAAGCTGTGTACAAGTATGTAGCAAAACAGTGCGTGTATGTAACAGAGGTGTGAGTGCATACTTCAAAGCTGTAGAAAAGCTATATGTGTTAGAACTGTGTTTGTGTATGGAGGAGAGTTGTGTGTGTATTTCGGAAAATTGCGTGTGTGATAGTAGTAGAGTTGTGTGTATGCAGGAGAGATGTGTGTATGTAGGAAAGAGGGTGGAAACTTATCAATGCTATAGGACCTATGCAAGAACCTAACATGATCAAATTTGACTCATGACAATACAGCTTTAAAAAATGCATTGGCAGCAATTGTACCGATCATCTACTTTCAATGAATTATCAGCAAATTGGTGAAAGTACACCTATTAAAAAAAAAATAACAGCCTCCTCCATATCCCCTCTAGCTGTCCTGTCCATCACCAAGATAGGTGCGTTTTCTGCCATTTTAGGTAGAAGTAATGTTCAACCAATTTGCTTCTAATTTAGACAAAGTAGTAGGAAAGTTTATCAAACAAACTCTACATATGAGCTCTATCTATTTTACAATACGTGTAATATGTATTCACAAAATGTCCATTTTCTATATGTGTGAACTTCACATCTTTTTTTTTTTTTAGTAAGTTTTAGTGCATGATGAGGTGGTGTTTACCTATAGGATCCACCATCTCTTGGACTGGGCACCATTGATGGTATTTATTGGGCCCCACGTTCTTAAGTAAATCTCAATATTGCTTCAAAAAGGTAGCTATGCATATACAGTTTACAGACAGAATGTTAACATATTAAGCAAGAGTGTGACAACTTATCAGTGCTAAATGTGCCATAAAAAAACCCAGCATGTAAAATTCTTAGCTTTGACAAGTGACAACATATCTGGCAAAATGCATTGTAAACCAAATGTAATTTTTAGCTGCAGTAAATTTTAGACAATCAAAATGATGTTAAAATGTGTGTGTTTCTTACAGTCTAGAGGCTGCTTATTCTGATGGAGGAAAACACTGACAGCATCCTTCATGATCACTGAAAGAACTGTTCTCCTTTCTCCTGCCCCACACTGATCTATCTGATCGGTGCAGTGCAGGGGAGAAAGTCACCAGGACTTGCACGGATGTTGCGCATCCTGTGTAGCTGAAAAAACTTCTGCAAGACTAGCCCTTGGACCTCTTTATGAAAAGAAGAACGACACTCCTGATATGTGAGGTGGCATGGATAGGGTCCCAATCAAACAAAGTTGTTGATTAGCCATTGAACCTTTCAGGTCATGTGATCAGTCACATTCCTGGAAGGAATTTCAAGATGTGGTAATGTATACGATGGATGAGTGTACATATATATATATATATATATATATATATATATATATATATAAGTGTTTGTGTGTGTGGAGCTGCATGAGTATATAAGAGAGCTGTTGGTGTATGTAAGAAAGCTGTGTACAAGTATGTAGCAAAACAGTGCGTGTATGTAACAGAGGTGTGAGTGCATACTTCAAAGCTGTAGAAAAGCTATATGTGTTAGAACTGTGTTTGTGTATGGAGGAGAGTTGTGTGTGTATTTCGGAAAATTGCGTGTGTGATAGTAGTAGAGTTGTGTGTATGCAGGAGAGATGTGTGTATGTAGGAAAGAGGGTGGAAACTTATCAATGCTATAGGACCTATGCAAGAACCTAACATGATCAAATTTGACTCATGACAATACAGCTTTAAAAAATGCATTGGCAGCAATTGTACCGATCATCTACTTTCAATGAATTATCAGCAAATTGGTGAAAGTACACCTATTAAAAAAAAAATAACAGCCTCCTCCATATCCCCTCTAGCTGTCCTGTCCATCACCAAGATAGGTGCGTTTTCTGCCATTTTAGGTAGAAGTAATGTTCAACCAATTTGCTTCTAATTTAGACAAAGTAGTAGGAAAGTTTATCAAACAAACTCTACATATGAGCTCTATCTATTTTACAATACGTGTAATATGTATTCACAAAATGTCCATTTTCTATATGTGTGAACTTCACATCTTTTTTTTTTTTAGTAAGTTTTAGTGCATGATGAGGTGGTGTTTACCTATAGGATCCACCATCTCTTGGACTGGGCACCATTGATGGTATTTATTGGGCCCCACGTTCTTAAGTAAATCTCAATATTGCTTCAAAAAGGTAGCTATGCATATACAGTTTACAGACAGAATGTTAACATATTAAGCAAGAGTGTGACAACTTATCAGTGCTAAATGTGCCATAAAAAAAGCCAGCATGTAAAATTCTTAGCTTTGACAAGTGACAACATATCTGGCAAAATGCATTGTAAACCAAATGTAATTTTTAGCTGCAGTAAATTTTAGACAATCAAAATGATGTTAAAATGTGTGTGTTTCTTACAGTCTAGAGGCTGCTTATTCTGATGGAGGAAAACACTGACAGCATCCTTCATGATCACTGAAAGAACTGTTCTCCTTTCTCCTGCCCCACACTGATCTATCTGATCGGTGCAGTGCAGGGGAGAAAGTCACCAGGACTTGCACGGATGTTGCGCATCCTGTGTAGCTGAAAAAACTTCTGCAAGACTAGCCCTTGGACCTCTTTATGAAAAGAAGAACGACACTCCTGATATGTGAGGTGGCATGGATAGGGTCCCAATCAAACAAAGTTGTTGATTAGCCATTGAACCTTTCAGGTCATGTGATCAGTCACATTCCTGGAAGGAATTTCAAGATGTGGTAATGTATACGATGGATGAGTGTACATATATATATATATATATATATAAGTGTTTGTGTGTGTGGAGCTGCATGAGTATATAAGAGAGCTGTTGGTGTATGGTATGTAAGAAAGCTGTGTACAAGTATGTAGCAAAACAGTGCGTGTATGTAACAGAGGTGTGAGTGCATACTTCAAAGCTGTAGAAAAGCTATATGTGTTAGAACTGTGTTTGTGTATGGAGGAGAGTTGTGTGTGTATTTCGGAAAATTGCGTGTGTGATAGTAGTAGAGTTGTGTGTATGCAGGAGAGATGTGTGTATGTAGGAAAGAGGGTGGAAACTTATCAATGCTATAGGACCTATGCAAGAACCTAACATGATCAAATTTGACTCATGACAATACAGCTTTAAAAAATGCATTGGCAGCAATTGTACCGATCATCTACTTTCAATGAATTATCAGCAAATTGGTGAAAGTACACCTATTAAAAAAAAAATAACAGCCTCCTCCATATCCCCTCTAGCTGTCCTGTCCATCACCAAGATAGGTGCGTTTTCTGCCATTTTAGGTAGAAGTAATGTTCAACCAATTTGCTTCTAATTTAGACAAAGTAGTAGGAAAGTTTATCAAACAAACTCTACATATGAGCTCTATCTATTTTACAATACGTGTAATATGTATTCACAAAATGTCCATTTTCTATATGTGTGAACTTCACATCTTTTTTTTTTTTTAGTAAGTTTTAGTGCATGATGAGGTGGTGTTTACCTACAGGATCCACCATCTCTTGGACTGGGCACCATTGATGGTATTTATTGGGCCCCACGTTCTTAAGTAAATCTCAATATTGCTTCAAAAAGGTAGCTATGCATATACAGTTTACAGACAGAATGTTAACATATTAAGCAAGAGTGTGACAACTTATCAGTGCTAAATGTGCCATAAAAAAACCCAGCATGTAAAATTCTTAGCTTTGACAAGTGACAACATATCTGGCAAAATGCATTGTAAACCAAATGTAATTTTTAGCTGCAGTAAATTTTAGACAATCAAAATGATATTAAAATGTGTGTGTTTCTTACAGTCTAGAGGCTGCTTATTCTGATGGAGGAAAACACTGACAGCATCCTTCATGATCACTGAAAGAACTGTTCTCCTTTCTCCTGCCCCACACTGATCTATCTGATCGGTGCAGTGCAGGGGAGAAAGTCACCAGGACTTGCACGGATGTTGCGCATCCTGTGTAGCTGAAAAAACTTCTGCAAGACTAGCCCTTGGACCTCTTTATGAAAAGAAGAACGACACTCCTGATATGTGAGGTGGCATGGATAGGGTCCCAATCAAACAAAGTTGTTGATTAGCCATTGAACCTTTCAGGTCATGTGATCAGTCACATTCCTGGAAGGAATTTCAAGATGTGGTAATGTATACGATGGATGAGTGTACATATATATATATATATATATATATATATAAGTGTTTGTGTGTGTGGAGCTGCATGAGTATATAAGAGAGCTGTTGGTGTATGTAAGAAAGCTGTGTACAAGTATGTAGCAAAACAGTGCGTGTATGTAACAGAGGTGTGAGTGCATACTTCAAAGCTGTAGAAAAGCTATATGTGTTAGAGCTGTGTTTGTGTATGGAGGAGAGTTGTGTGTGTATTTCGGAAAATTGCGTGTGTGATAGTAGTAGAGTTGTGTGTATGCAGGAGAGATGTGTGTATGTAGGAAAGAGGGTGGAAACTTATCAATGCTATAGGACCTATGCAAGAACCTAACATGATCAAATTTGACTCATGACAATACAGCTTTAAAAAATGCATTGGCAGCAATTGTACCGATCATCTACTTTCAATGAATTATCAGCAAATTGGTGAAAGTACACCTATTAAAAAAAAAATAACAGCCTCCTCCATATCCCCTCTAGCTGTCCTGTCCATCACCAAGATAGGTGCGTTTTCTGCCATTTTAGGTAGAAGTAATGTTCAACCAATTTGCTTCTAATTTAGACAAAGTAGTAGGAAAGTTTATCAAACAAACTCTACATATGAGCTCTATCTATTTTACAATACGTGTAATATGTATTCACAAAATGTCCATTTTCTATATGTGTGAACTTCACATCTTTTTTTTTTTTTAGTAAGTTTTAGTGCATGATGAGGTGGTGTTTACCTATAGGATCCACCATCTCTTGGACTGGGCACCATTGATGGTATTTATTGGGCCCCACGTTCTTAAGTAAATCTCAATATTGCTTCAAAAAGGTAGCTATGCATATACAGTTTACAGACAGAATGTTAACATATTAAGCAAGAGTGTGACAACTTATCAGTGCTAAATGTGCCATAAAAAAACCCAGGATGTAAAATTCTTAGCTTTGACAAGTGACAACATATCTGGCAAAATGCATTGTAAACCAAATGTAATTTTTAGCTGCAGTAAATTTTAGACAATCAAAATGATGTTAAAATGTGTGTGTTTCTTACAGTCTAGAGGCTGCTTATTCTGATGGAGGAAAACACTGACAGCATCCTTCATGATCACTGAAAGAACTGTTCTCCTTTCTCCTGCCCCACACTGATCTATCTGATCGGTGCAGTGCAGGGGAGAAAGTCACCAGGACTTGCACGGATGTTGCGCATCCTGTGTAGCTGAAAAAACTTCTGCAAGACTAGCCCTTGGACCTCTTTATGAAAAGAAGAACGACACTCCTGATATGTGAGGTGGCATGGATAGGGTCCCAATCAAACAAAGTTGTTGATTAGCCATTGAACCTTTCAGGTCATGTGATCAGTCACATTCCTGGAAGGAATTTCAAGATGTGGTAATGTATACGATGGATGAGTGTACATATATATATATATATATATATATATATATAAGTGTTTGTGTGTGTGGAGCTGCATGAGTATATAAGAGAGCTGTTGGTGTATGTAAGAAAGCTGTGTACAAGTATGTAGCAAAACAGTGCGTGTATGTAACAGAGGTGTGAGTGCATACTTCAAAGCTGTAGAAAAGCTATATGTGTTAGAGCTGTGTTTGTGTATGGAGGAGAGTTGTGTGTGTATTTCGGAAAATTGCGTGTGTGATAGTAGTAGAGTTGTGTGTATGCAGGAGAGATGTGTGTATGTAGGAAAGAGGGTGGAAACTTATCAATGCTATAGGACCTATGCAAGAACCTAACATGATCAAATTTGACTCATGACAATACAGCTTTAAAAAATGCATTGGCAGCAATTGTACCGATCATCTACTTTCAATGAATTATCAGCAAATTGGTGAAAGTACACCTATTAAAAAAAAAATAACAGCCTCCTCCATATCCCCTCTAGCTGTCCTGTCCATCACCAAGATAGGTGCGTTTTCTGCCATTTTAGGTAGAAGTAATGTTCAACCAATTTGCTTCTAATTTAGACAAAGTAGTAGGAAAGTTTATCAAACAAACTCTACATATGAGCTCTATCTATTTTACAATACGTGTAATATGTATTCACAAAATGTCCATTTTCTATATGTGTGAACTTCACATCTTTTTTTTTTTTTAGTAAGTTTTAGTGCATGATGAGGTGGTGTTTACCTATAGGATCCACCATCTCTTGGACTGGGCACCATTGATGGTATTTATTGGGCCCCACGTTCTTAAGTAAATCTCAATATTGCTTCAAAAAGGTAGCTATGCATATACAGTTTACAGACAGAATGTTAACATATTAAGCAAGAGTGTGACAACTTATCAGTGCTAAATGTGCCATAAAAAAACCCAGCATGTAAAATTCTTAGCTTTGACAAGTGACAACATATCTGGCAAAATGCATTGTAAACCAAATGTAATTTTTAGCTGCAGTAAATTTTAGACAATCAAAATGATGTTAAAATGTGTGTGTTTCTTACAGTCTAGAGGCTGCTTATTCTGATGGAGGAAAACACTGACAGCATCCTTCATGATCACTGAAAGAACTGTTCTCCTTTCTCCTGCCCCACACTGATCTATCTGATCGGTGCAGTGCAGGGGAGAAAGTCACCAGGACTTGCACGGATGTTGCGCATCCTGTGTAGCTGAAAAAACTTCTGCAAGACTAGCCCTTGGACCTCTTTATGAAAAGAAGAACGACACTCCTGATATGTGAGGTGGCATGGATAGGGTCCCAATCAAACAAAGTTGTTGATTAGCCATTGAACCTTTCAGGTCATGTGATCAGTCACATTCCTGGAAGGAATTTCAAGATGTGGTAATGTATACGATGGATGAGTGTACATATATATATATATATATATATATAAGTGTTTGTGTGTGTGGAGCTGCATGAGTATATAAGAGAGCTGTTGGTGTATGTAAGAAAGCTGTGTACAAGTATGTAGCAAAACAGTGCGTGTATGTAACAGAGGTGTGAGTGCATACTTCAAAGCTGTAGAAAAGCTATATGTGTTAGAACTGTGTTTGTGTATGGAGGAGAGTTGTGTGTGTATTTCGGAAAATTGCGTGTGTGATAGTAGTAGAGTTGTGTGTATGCAGGAGAGATGTGTGTATGTAGGAAAGAGGGTGGAAACTTATCAATGCTATAGGACCTATGCAAGAACCTAACATGATCAAATTTGACTCATGACAATACAGCTTTAAAAAATGCATTGGCAGCAATTGTACCGATCATCTACTTTCAATGAATTATCAGCAAATTGGTGAAAGTACACCTATTAAAAAAAAAATAACAGCCTCCTCCATATCCCCTCTAGCTGTCCTGTCCATCACCAAGATAGGTGCGTTTTCTGCCATTTTAGGTAGAAGTAATGTTCAACCAATTTGCTTCTAATTTAGACAAAGTAGTAGGAAAGTTTATCAAACAAACTCTACATATGAGCTCTATCTATTTTACAATACGTGTAATATGTATTCACAAAATGTCCATTTTCTATATGTGTGAACTTCACATCTTTTTTTTTTTTTAGTAAGTTTTAGTGCATGATGAGGTGGTGTTTACCTATAGGATCCACCATCTCTTGGACTGGGCACCATTGATGGTATTTATTGGGCCCCACGTTCTTAAGTAAATCTCAATATTGCTTCAAAAAGGTAGCTATGCATATACAGTTTACAGACAGAATGTTAACATATTAAGCAAGAGTGTGACAACTTATCAGTGCTAAATGTGCCATAAAAAAACCCAGCATGTAAAATTCTTAGCTTTGACAAGTGACAACATATCTGGCAAAATGCATTGTAAACCAAATGTAATTTTTAGCTGCAGTAAATTTTAGACAATCAAAATGATGTTAAAATGTGTGTGTTTCTTACAGTCTAGAGGCTGCTTATTCTGATGGAGGAAAACACTGACAGCATCCTTCATGATCACTGAAAGAACTGTTCTCCTTTCTCCTGCCCCACACTGATCTATCTGATCGGTGCAGTGCAGGGGAGAAAGTCACCAGGACTTGCACGGATGTTGCGCATCCTGTGTAGCTGAAAAAACTTCTGCAAGACTAGCCCTTGGACCTCTTTATGAAAAGAAGAACGACACTCCTGATATGTGAGGTGGCATGGATAGGGTCCCAATCAAACAAAGTTGTTGATTAGCCATTGAACCTTTCAGGTCATGTGATCAGTCACATTCCTGGAAGGAATTTCAAGATGTGGTAATGTATACGATGGATGAGTGTACATATATATATATATATATATATATATATATATAAGTGTTTGTGTGTGTGGAGCTGCATGAGTATATAAGAGAGCTGTTGGTGTATGTAAGAAAGCTGTGTACAAGTATGTAGCAAAACAGTGCGTGTATGTAACAGAGGTGTGAGTGCATACTTCAAAGCTGTAGAAAAGCTATATGTGTTAGAACTGTGTTTGTGTATGGAGGAGAGTTGTGTGTGTATTTCGGAAAATTGCGTGTGTGATAGTAGTAGAGTTGTGTGTATGCAGGAGAGATGTGTGTATGTAGGAAAGAGGGTGGAAACTTATCAATGCTATAGGACCTATGCAAGAACCTAACATGATCAAATTTGACTCATGACAATACAGCTTTAAAAAATGCATTGGCAGCAATTGTACCGATCATCTACTTTCAATGAATTATCAGCAAATTGGTGAAAGTACACCTATTAAAAAAAAAATAACAGCCTCCTCCATATCCCCTCTAGCTGTCCTGTCCATCACCAAGATAGGTGCGTTTTCTGCCATTTTAGGTAGAAGTAATGTTCAACCAATTTGCTTCTAATTTAGACAAAGTAGTAGGAAAGTTTATCAAACAAACTCTACATATGAGCTCTATCTATTTTACAATACGTGTAATATGTATTCACAAAATGTCCATTTTCTATATGTGTGAACTTCACATCTTTTTTTTTTTTAGTAAGTTTTAGTGCATGATGAGGTGGTGTTTACCTATAGGATCCACCATCTCTTGGACTGGGCACCATTGATGGTATTTATTGGGCCCCACGTTCTTAAGTAAATCTCAATATTGCTTCAAAAAGGTAGCTATGCATATACAGTTTACAGACAGAATGTTAACATATTAAGCAAGAGTGTGACAACTTATCAGTGCTAAATGTGCCATAAAAAAAGCCAGCATGTAAAATTCTTAGCTTTGACAAGTGACAACATATCTGGCAAAATGCATTGTAAACCAAATGTAATTTTTAGCTGCAGTAAATTTTAGACAATCAAAATGATGTTAAAATGTGTGTGTTTCTTACAGTCTAGAGGCTGCTTATTCTGATGGAGGAAAACACTGACAGCATCCTTCATGATCACTGAAAGAACTGTTCTCCTTTCTCCTGCCCCACACTGATCTATCTGATCGGTGCAGTGCAGGGGAGAAAGTCACCAGGACTTGCACGGATGTTGCGCATCCTGTGTAGCTGAAAAAACTTCTGCAAGACTAGCCCTTGGACCTCTTTATGAAAAGAAGAACGACACTCCTGATATGTGAGGTGGCATGGATAGGGTCCCAATCAAACAAAGTTGTTGATTAGCCATTGAACCTTTCAGGTCATGTGATCAGTCACATTCCTGGAAGGAATTTCAAGATGTGGTAATGTATACGATGGATGAGTGTACATATATATATATATATATATATAAGTGTTTGTGTGTGTGGAGCTGCATGAGTATATAAGAGAGCTGTTGGTGTATGGTATGTAAGAAAGCTGTGTACAAGTATGTAGCAAAACAGTGCGTGTATGTAACAGAGGTGTGAGTGCATACTTCAAAGCTGTAGAAAAGCTATATGTGTTAGAACTGTGTTTGTGTATGGAGGAGAGTTGTGTGTGTATTTCGGAAAATTGCGTGTGTGATAGTAGTAGAGTTGTGTGTATGCAGGAGAGATGTGTGTATGTAGGAAAGAGGGTGGAAACTTATCAATGCTATAGGACCTATGCAAGAACCTAACATGATCAAATTTGACTCATGACAATACAGCTTTAAAAAATGCATTGGCAGCAATTGTACCGATCATCTACTTTCAATGAATTATCAGCAAATTGGTGAAAGTACACCTATTAAAAAAAAAATAACAGCCTCCTCCATATCCCCTCTAGCTGTCCTGTCCATCACCAAGATAGGTGCGTTTTCTGCCATTTTAGGTAGAAGTAATGTTCAACCAATTTGCTTCTAATTTAGACAAAGTAGTAGGAAAGTTTATCAAACAAACTCTACATATGAGCTCTATCTATTTTACAATACGTGTAATATGTATTCACAAAATGTCCATTTTCTATATGTGTGAACTTCACATCTTTTTTTTTTTTTAGTAAGTTTTAGTGCATGATGAGGTGGTGTTTACCTATAGGATCCACCATCTCTTGGACTGGGCACCATTGATGGTATTTATTGGGCCCCACGTTCTTAAGTAAATCTCAATATTGCTTCAAAAAGGTAGCTATGCATATACAGTTTACAGACAGAATGTTAACATATTAAGCAAGAGTGTGACAACTTATCAGTGCTAAATGTGCCATAAAAAAACCCAGGATGTAAAATTCTTAGCTTTGACAAGTGACAACATATCTGGCAAAATGCATTGTAAACCAAATGTAATTTTTAGCTGCAGTAAATTTTAGACAATCAAAATGATGTTAAAATGTGTGTGTTTCTTACAGTCTAGAGGCTGCTTATTCTGATGGAGGAAAACACTGACAGCATCCTTCATGATCACTGAAAGAACTGTTCTCCTTTCTCCTGCCCCACACTGATCTATCTGATCGGTGCAGTGCAGGGGAGAAAGTCACCAGGACTTGCACGGATGTTGCGCATCCTGTGTAGCTGAAAAAACTTCTGCAAGACTAGCCCTTGGACCTCTTTATGAAAAGAAGAACGACACTCCTGATATGTGAGGTGGCATGGATAGGGTCCCAATCAAACAAAGTTGTTGATTAGCCATTGAACCTTTCAGGTCATGTGATCAGTCACATTCCTGGAAGGAATTTCAAGATGTGGTAATGTATACGATGGATGAGTGTACATATATATATATATATATATATATATATATAAGTGTTTGTGTGTGTGGAGCTGCATGAGTATATAAGAGAGCTGTTGGTGTATGTAAGAAAGCTGTGTACAAGTATGTAGCAAAACAGTGCGTGTATGTAACAGAGGTGTGAGTGCATACTTCAAAGCTGTAGAAAAGCTATATGTGTTAGAGCTGTGTTTGTGTATGGAGGAGAGTTGTGTGTGTATTTCGGAAAATTGCGTGTGTGATAGTAGTAGAGTTGTGTGTATGCAGGAGAGATGTGTGTATGTAGGAAAGAGGGTGGAAACTTATCAATGCTATAGGACCTATGCAAGAACCTAACATGATCAAATTTGACTCATGACAATACAGCTTTAAAAAATGCATTGGCAGCAATTGTACCGATCATCTACTTTCAATGAATTATCAGCAAATTGGTGAAAGTACACCTATTAAAAAAAAAATAACAGCCTCCTCCATATCCCCTCTAGCTGTCCTGTCCATCACCAAGATAGGTGCGTTTTCTGCCATTTTAGGTAGAAGTAATGTTCAACCAATTTGCTTCTAATTTAGACAAAGTAGTAGGAAAGTTTATCAAACAAACTCTACATATGAGCTCTATCTATTTTACAATACGTGTAATATGTATTCACAAAATGTCCATTTTCTATATGTGTGAACTTCACATCTTTTTTTTTTTTTAGTAAGTTTTAGTGCATGATGAGGTGGTGTTTACCTATAGGATCCACCATCTCTTGGACTGGGCACCATTGATGGTATTTATTGGGCCCCACGTTCTTAAGTAAATCTCAATATTGCTTCAAAAAGGTAGCTATGCATATACAGTTTACAGACAGAATGTTAACATATTAAGCAAGAGTGTGACAACTTATCAGTGCTAAATGTGCCATAAAAAAAGCCAGCATGTAAAATTCTTAGCTTTGACAAGTGACAACATATCTGGCAAAATGCATTGTAAACCAAATGTAATTTTTAGCTGCAGTAAATTTTAGACAATCAAAATGATGTTAAAATGTGTGTGTTTCTTACAGTCTAGAGGCTGCTTATTCTGATGGAGGAAAACACTGACAGCATCCTTCATGATCACTGAAAGAACTGTTCTCCTTTCTCCTGCCCCACACTGATCTATCTGATCGGTGCAGTGCAGGGGAGAAAGTCACCAGGACTTGCACGGATGTTGCGCATCCTGTGTAGCTGAAAAAACTTCTGCAAGACTAGCCCTTGGACCTCTTTATGAAAAGAAGAACGACACTCCTGATATGTGAGGTGGCATGGATAGGGTCCCAATCAAACAAAGTTGTTGATTAGCCATTGAACCTTTCAGGTCATGTGATCAGTCACATTCCTGGAAGGAATTTCAAGATGTGGTAATGTATACGATGGATGAGTGTACATATATATATATATATATATATAAGTGTTTGTGTGTGTGGAGCTGCATGAGTATATAAGAGAGCTGTTGGTGTATGGTATGTAAGAAAGCTGTGTACAAGTATGTAGCAAAACAGTGCGTGTATGTAACAGAGGTGTGAGTGCATACTTCAAAGCTGTAGAAAAGCTATATGTGTTAGAACTGTGTTTGTGTATGGAGGAGAGTTGTGTGTGTATTTCGGAAAATTGCGTGTGTGATAGTAGTAGAGTTGTGTGTATGCAGGAGAGATGTGTGTATGTAGGAAAGAGGGTGGAAACTTATCAATGCTATAGGACCTATGCAAGAACCTAACATGATCAAATTTGACTCATGACAATACAGCTTTAAAAAATGCATTGGCAGCAATTGTACCGATCATCTACTTTCAATGAATTATCAGCAAATTGGTGAAAGTACACCTATTAAAAAAAAAATAACAGCCTCCTCCATATCCCCTCTAGCTGTCCTGTCCATCACCAAGATAGGTGCGTTTTCTGCCATTTTAGGTAGAAGTAATGTTCAACCAATTTGCTTCTAATTTAGACAAAGTAGTAGGAAAGTTTATCAAACAAACTCTACATATGAGCTCTATCTATTTTACAATACGTGTAATATGTATTCACAAAATGTCCATTTTCTATATGTGTGAACTTCACATCTTTTTTTTTTTTTAGTAAGTTTTAGTGCATGATGAGGTGGTGTTTACCTATAGGATCCACCATCTCTTGGACTGGGCACCATTGATGGTATTTATTGGGCCCCACGTTCTTAAGTAAATCTCAATATTGCTTCAAAAAGGTAGCTATGCATATACAGTTTACAGACAGAATGTTAACATATTAAGCAAGAGTGTGACAACTTATCAGTGCTAAATGTGCCATAAAAAAACCCAGGATGTAAAATTCTTAGCTTTGACAAGTGACAACATATCTGGCAAAATGCATTGTAAACCAAATGTAATTTTTAGCTGCAGTAAATTTTAGACAATCAAAATGATGTTAAAATGTGTGTGTTTCTTACAGTCTAGAGGCTGCTTATTCTGATGGAGGAAAACACTGACAGCATCCTTCATGATCACTGAAAGAACTGTTCTCCTTTCTCCTGCCCCACACTGATCTATCTGATCGGTGCAGTGCAGGGGAGAAAGTCACCAGGACTTGCACGGATGTTGCGCATCCTGTGTAGCTGAAAAAACTTCTGCAAGACTAGCCCTTGGACCTCTTTATGAAAAGAAGAACGACACTCCTGATATGTGAGGTGGCATGGATAGGGTCCCAATCAAACAAAGTTGTTGATTAGCCATTGAACCTTTCAGGTCATGTGATCAGTCACATTCCTGGAAGGAATTTCAAGATGTGGTAATGTATACGATGGATGAGTGTACATATATATATATATATATATATATATATATAAGTGTTTGTGTGTGTGGAGCTGCATGAGTATATAAGAGAGCTGTTGGTGTATGTAAGAAAGCTGTGTACAAGTATGTAGCAAAACAGTGCGTGTATGTAACAGAGGTGTGAGTGCATACTTCAAAGCTGTAGAAAAGCTATATGTGTTAGAGCTGTGTTTGTGTATGGAGGAGAGTTGTGTGTGTATTTCGGAAAATTGCGTGTGTGATAGTAGTAGAGTTGTGTGTATGCAGGAGAGATGTGTGTATGTAGGAAAGAGGGTGGAAACTTATCAATGCTATAGGACCTATGCAAGAACCTAACATGATCAAATTTGACTCATGACAATACAGCTTTAAAAAATGCATTGGCAGCAATTGTACCGATCATCTACTTTCAATGAATTATCAGCAAATTGGTGAAAGTACACCTATTAAAAAAAAAATAACAGCCTCCTCCATATCCCCTCTAGCTGTCCTGTCCATCACCAAGATAGGTGCGTTTTCTGCCATTTTAGGTAGAAGTAATGTTCAACCAATTTGCTTCTAATTTAGACAAAGTAGTAGGAAAGTTTATCAAACAAACTCTACATATGAGCTCTATCTATTTTACAATACGTGTAATATGTATTCACAAAATGTCCATTTTCTATATGTGTGAACTTCACATCTTTTTTTTTTTTTAGTAAGTTTTAGTGCATGATGAGGTGGTGTTTACCTATAGGATCCACCATCTCTTGGACTGGGCACCATTGATGGTATTTATTGGGCCCCACGTTCTTAAGTAAATCTCAATATTGCTTCAAAAAGGTAGCTATGCATATACAGTTTACAGACAGAATGTTAACATATTAAGCAAGAGTGTGACAACTTATCAGTGCTAAATGTGCCATAAAAAAACCCAGCATGTAAAATTCTTAGCTTTGACAAGTGACAACATATCTGGCAAAATGCATTGTAAACCAAATGTAATTTTTAGCTGCAGTAAATTTTAGACAATCAAAATGATGTTAAAATGTGTGTGTTTCTTACAGTCTAGAGGCTGCTTATTCTGATGGAGGAAAACACTGACAGCATCCTTCATGATCACTGAAAGAACTGTTCTCCTTTCTCCTGCCCCACACTGATCTATCTGATCGGTGCAGTGCAGGGGAGAAAGTCACCAGGACTTGCACGGATGTTGCGCATCCTGTGTAGCTGAAAAAACTTCTGCAAGACTAGCCCTTGGACCTCTTTATGAAAAGAAGAACGACACTCCTGATATGTGAGGTGGCATGGATAGGGTCCCAATCAAACAAAGTTGTTGATTAGCCATTGAACCTTTCAGGTCATGTGATCAGTCACATTCCTGGAAGGAATTTCAAGATGTGGTAATGTATACGATGGATGAGTGTACATATATATATATATATATATATATAAGTGTTTGTGTGTGTGGAGCTGCATGAGTATATAAGAGAGCTGTTGGTGTATGTAAGAAAGCTGTGTACAAGTATGTAGCAAAACAGTGCGTGTATGTAACAGAGGTGTGAGTGCATACTTCAAAGCTGTAGAAAAGCTATATGTGTTAGAACTGTGTTTGTGTATGGAGGAGAGTTGTGTGTGTATTTCGGAAAATTGCGTGTGTGATAGTAGTAGAGTTGTGTGTATGCAGGAGAGATGTGTGTATGTAGGAAAGAGGGTGGAAACTTATCAATGCTATAGGACCTATGCAAGAACCTAACATGATCAAATTTGACTCATGACAATACAGCTTTAAAAAATGCATTGGCAGCAATTGTACCGATCATCTACTTTCAATGAATTATCAGCAAATTGGTGAAAGTACACCTATTAAAAAAAAAATAACAGCCTCCTCCATATCCCCTCTAGCTGTCCTGTCCATCACCAAGATAGGTGCGTTTTCTGCCATTTTAGGTAGAAGTAATGTTCAACCAATTTGCTTCTAATTTAGACAAAGTAGTAGGAAAGTTTATCAAACAAACTCTACATATGAGCTCTATCTATTTTACAATACGTGTAATATGTATTCACAAAATGTCCATTTTCTATATGTGTGAACTTCACATCTTTTTTTTTTTTTAGTAAGTTTTAGTGCATGATGAGGTGGTGTTTACCTATAGGATCCACCATCTCTTGGACTGGGCACCATTGATGGTATTTATTGGGCCCCACGTTCTTAAGTAAATCTCAATATTGCTTCAAAAAGGTAGCTATGCATATACAGTTTACAGACAGAATGTTAACATATTAAGCAAGAGTGTGACAACTTATCAGTGCTAAATGTGCCATAAAAAAACCCAGCATGTAAAATTCTTAGCTTTGACAAGTGACAACATATCTGGCAAAATGCATTGTAAACCAAATGTAATTTTTAGCTGCAGTAAATTTTAGACAATCAAAATGATGTTAAAATGTGTGTGTTTCTTACAGTCTAGAGGCTGCTTATTCTGATGGAGGAAAACACTGACAGCATCCTTCATGATCACTGAAAGAACTGTTCTCCTTTCTCCTGCCCCACACTGATCTATCTGATCGGTGCAGTGCAGGGGAGAAAGTCACCAGGACTTGCACGGATGTTGCGCATCCTGTGTAGCTGAAAAAACTTCTGCAAGACTAGCCCTTGGACCTCTTTATGAAAAGAAGAACGACACTCCTGATATGTGAGGTGGCATGGATAGGGTCCCAATCAAACAAAGTTGTTGATTAGCCATTGAACCTTTCAGGTCATGTGATCAGTCACATTCCTGGAAGGAATTTCAAGATGTGGTAATGTATACGATGGATGAGTGTACATATATATATATATATATATATAAGTGTTTGTGTGTGTGGAGCTGCATGAGTATATAAGAGAGCTGTTGGTGTATGGTATGTAAGAAAGCTGTGTACAAGTATGTAGCAAAACAGTGCGTGTATGTAACAGAGGTGTGAGTGCATACTTCAAAGCTGTAGAAAAGCTATATGTGTTAGAACTGTGTTTGTGTATGGAGGAGAGTTGTGTGTGTATTTCGGAAAATTGCGTGTGTGATAGTAGTAGAGTTGTGTGTATGCAGGAGAGATGTGTGTATGTAGGAAAGAGGGTGGAAACTTATCAATGCTATAGGACCTATGCAAGAACCTAACATGATCAAATTTGACTCATGACAATACAGCTTTAAAAAATGCATTGGCAGCAATTGTACCGATCATCTACTTTCAATGAATTATCAGCAAATTGGTGAAAGTACACCTATTAAAAAAAAAATAACAGCCTCCTCCATATCCCCTCTAGCTGTCCTGTCCATCACCAAGATAGGTGCGTTTTCTGCCATTTTAGGTAGAAGTAATGTTCAACCAATTTGCTTCTAATTTAGACAAAGTAGTAGGAAAGTTTATCAAACAAACTCTACATATGAGCTCTATCTATTTTACAATACGTGTAATATGTATTCACAAAATGTCCATTTTCTATATGTGTGAACTTCACATCTTTTTTTTTTTTAGTAAGTTTTAGTGCATGATGAGGTGGTGTTTACCTATAGGATCCACCATCTCTTGGACTGGGCACCATTGATGGTATTTATTGGGCCCCACGTTCTTAAGTAAATCTCAATATTGCTTCAAAAAGGTAGCTATGCATATACAGTTTACAGACAGAATGTTAACATATTAAGCAAGAGTGTGACAACTTATCAGTGCTAAATGTGCCATAAAAAAAGCCAGCATGTAAAATTCTTAGCTTTGACAAGTGACAACATATCTGGCAAAATGCATTGTAAACCAAATGTAATTTTTAGCTGCAGTAAATTTTAGACAATCAAAATGATGTTAAAATGTGTGTGTTTCTTACAGTCTAGAGGCTGCTTATTCTGATGGAGGAAAACACTGACAGCATCCTTCATGATCACTGAAAGAACTGTTCTCCTTTCTCCTGCCCCACACTGATCTATCTGATCGGTGCAGTGCAGGGGAGAAAGTCACCAGGACTTGCACGGATGTTGCGCATCCTGTGTAGCTGAAAAAACTTCTGCAAGACTAGCCCTTGGACCTCTTTATGAAAAGAAGAACGACACTCCTGATATGTGAGGTGGCATGGATAGGGTCCCAATCA